>NC_079228.1:34692154-34969491 GCF_029633865.1 Lampris incognitus | reverse complement strand
CATGCAACTTGACTCGGTGGGACTGGGTCGAAGGTCCTCCATCACTCATTTGACAGAGACGCGGCGTCCGAGATGTGGCAGTATCGCAGGAGGCAACTTTCATTTTTAAGTTGAGTCGAACTTCAACGCGTTCCAGTTTGGCTGCAAGAGCGCCTGAATGCAGATAACCACCGACTCATCCCACCGAGAAAGAGGAGAAATAATCCCCCAAACTAATCACTAATCAATAATCCCCCAGTGATCACCTCAATTTTTAGGTTGCAAAAACAGTCACAAAGTTGAAAGGAAGGTGATTGAACAGTCTCTGTCCACCTTCAGTTAGCTTCCCTAACCATCATATCACACACACACACACACACACACACACACACACACACACACACACACACACACACAATCTTGCACTTCAATCTTTGTGAGGACTCCTCATTGACTACATCCGTTCCCTAGCCCCTTACCCTAACCATAACCCAATCCTATTTCTAACCTTAACCCCGAACCCAAGTGCTAACCCTGAAATAGACCCCTGAAGGCATGAGGAGGGGCCAAAATGTTCTCATGTTGCAAAAAAAACAAAAAAAACCCAACCAAAACGCCCTCATTCTTGTAAAAACCCAAATTTGGCCCTGACCGATGCAAACGAGCAAGAAACACGTCCTCCCTCACCTGACATGAACCAGCAAAAATTGAAGAGGTAGAGAAGGGCAATGGGGGCTTTGGTCCAAATGCCGGAGTTGCCCTCCTGCCTTGAGCAATGGAGGTATGTCACAGACAGAGAGA
This sequence comes from Lampris incognitus, assembly GCF_029633865.1. Classification (NCBI taxonomy): domain Eukaryota; kingdom Metazoa; phylum Chordata; class Actinopteri; order Lampriformes; family Lampridae; genus Lampris; species Lampris incognitus. The sequence continues at coordinate 34,968,711 of NC_079228.1, read as the reverse complement.
AGATGGTGGACGCTCCCAACACTATCAGGTAGACGGGGATGTACGGCTGCACAGGGCAGCCGCCGAAATGCATGGCGCCCTGGCGTGTCAGACAACATAGGAATACGTTAACGTCACACGAGGTTGCCGAACCGGACACACAAAAAAGGCCTTCTCCAACTTATCCCCATACCATGAAACGTCAGGATGCATCGGGACAATATTTTGCACAACTGAACAGTAAGACGACTTACCCATCCCGATACCTGCAATCATAGCCATCCATACGACCATGTTAAACACAACTGCAAGGGGGGGGGGGGGAGAGCGGGAGGAGGACAGTGCCGCGTCAATGGGGAGACAAAACAGAGGCGATGGAGCGATACGTGGGCGTTAATTGTGTTGCGATGAAGAGAGCATGACTGACCGATCAGTGAGAACAGTATCACGCCTGGTGGCTGTCGTTCCATCCTCGGCGAGTGACGGGTAGGTTCGCTGCTCTGAAACAAGCGTGGGGAAGGTCACGATGCTCAACGGGTCAGCTGAAAGTGTGACAGGCCTCGGCGCGCCCCACTGGTTTTGACTGCAGACGCTGTCCTGTCTTACCTGTGTGCTTACTCGATGTCTTTTTCCGGAGAGTGGATCCTTTCCTCTAACTAGTGTACAGCGTAGGTGAGACTGTGCATGTGTGTGTGAGTGTGAGAGAGAGAGAGAGAGTGGAGAGAGAGAGAGAGAGAGAGAGAGAGAGAGAGAGAGAGAGAGAGAGAGAGAGAGAGAGAGAGAGAGAGAGAGAGAGAGAGAGAGAGAGAGCGGAAGAGAGAGAGAGAGAGTGGAAGAGCGAGAGAGAGAGCGAGAGAGAGAGAGAGAGAGAGAGAGAGAGAGAGAGAGAGAGAGAGAGAGAGAGAGAGAGAGAGAGAGAGCGAGAGAGAGAGAGAGAGAGAGAGAGAGAGAGAGAGAGAGAGAGCGAGAGAGAGAGAGAGAGAGAGAGAGAGAGAGAGAGAGAGAGAGAGAGAGAGGAGGGAGAGAGAGAGAGAGAGAGAGAGAGAGAGAGAGAGAGAGAGAGAGAGAGAGAGAGAGAGAGAGAGAGAGAGGAGAGAGTGGAAGAGAGAGAGGGAGAGAGAGAGAGAGAGAGGGAGAGAGTGGAAGAGAGAGAGAGAGAGAGAGAGCGAGAGAGAGAGAGAGAGAGAGAGAGAGAGAGAGAGAGAGAGAGGAGAGAGAGAGAGAGAGCGAGAGAGAGAGAAGAGAGAGAGAGAGAAGAGAGAGAGAGAGAGAGGAGAGAGAGAGAGGAGGGAGAGAGAGCGAGCTCACGGTTTGCGTAACTCTGTTATTGTAACATCCTCTGGTTTCAGGCAGGATGTTAAGACACCACTTCGCACCATTTAGAGATACGTCCTTTAAACTGTTTTTTCAAAAACCACGGTGTTTACGGTGCTCCCAAAAGGAGGAAATGAAGAATCGTTGCTTAATTGCTATCTGACACACCATGCCACGGTCTATTCTGTTTATCTGAATTTTGTGATTTGCATGTAATCAGACCCTCTAATGTAGTTTATATATATTGCAAGGTGTGATCTCAACTACCATTTCAAGTTTGGGACATCTGATTGGGATGAGGGGCTTGGATAATGGATGGGTGGGTGGGTTGACACATTATGAATCTCAGTACATTATCATTTGGACTTAGTAGTGTATCATCCTTTGATTCATCATTAAAGAACCTTTTAAAGCTTGATTTTGCAGTAGACTTCAATGGAAATACTGGTTCCCCATTTAGAAGTGACCTACCACGTGTAGAAAATGAGAGTCAGTGCATAATGAAGCGCGCTCAGATCGGAAGAGGGGACCCATCCGATGGAGGTTTGAAATAAGTTGAAGAGAGCAGGAGCAAACTCAGCCACAACGATCCACCGCAATTGGATTTTCGATCAGCATCTCAGGAACAGATTCATGGATTTAATTGACAGGCCCGTTTTTAGCTCGGTGAAGAATGAGTACACCCGGATGATGTACGTAACGACAGCCATACAGACTCTAGTACGAGTTTTGGGGAGCAGCAGATTTTGAAACACAAAAGGAGGCAACAGATTTAAAGTGGTGAAGGAGTTTAACAAGAGACGGAGGGATGGAAGAGAGGAAAGGTTTTTAGTTGAGAAAAAAAAGACAAGCTGTTAAAGCCTTTTTTGCAGGGTGATTCCCAAACAACGAAAGCGCTAAACAAGGAGATAGGACACAGGATCAGAAAAGCACAAACAGACTATAAAGGACAAGGTTGAGGAGAAACTGGGAACTGGCAATGCAAGAGATACCCGGAGGGGATTGAACAAAATGATGGAGATGCAGCAGAAACCAGTCCCTGAGTGTGATGACCCCCCCCCCCGTCTCTCAATCGAAACTAATTTTATTCCAGATTTGATAAACAGGACTTCAGTGATGAGTGTGAAGCTGTCTTCACTGGCATGACCCCCTCGCCCTATGCAGGAAGATTAGTTCATCTCAACCCCCGCAAGGCTCCTGGCCCCAGATGGACTCAAGGGGAAGGTTCTACAGGAATCTGCGGCCCAACTGCGATTTAGTATCTTCACCCAGCTGTTCCAAATGTTCCTCAACACAAGCGTTATCCCCCAAGCCTGGAAGACAGCGACCGTCATGCCTGTACCAAAAACACCTCATGCCAAATTCCTTAATGACTTCAGACCCATCACTCTCACACCTCTACTTAGCAATTGCATGGAGTGTATAATATGTAAATAACTCTAATCTCAAACAGCTGAGTTTATGGACCCTATGCAATTTGCCTACTGGGCTAATCGAGGTGTTGAAGATGCTACTCTCACTGTCTTGGATAAAGTCCACTGTCATCTAGAAAAAGTCAGTACTCATGTCTGTATTCTTTTTATGGACTTTTCTTCTGCTTTTAATACAGTCCAGCCCCACCTCCTCTTAAACTCCTGTGTGACCTGAATGTTAGCAGCAATCTGGTCCTTTGGGTCAAGGAATTCCCGAGAGAACAATCCCAGCATGTCTGTATCAAAAATACCCTTTCTGACTGTCTTGTTCTGAGTACAGGTGTCCCTCAGGGATGTGTACTACATCCCCTGCTATTCTCAATATACACAAATGAAATGTAGTGTAAAAGCAATGACCTCTCCCTTCTTAAGTATACGGATGATATGGCCCTGGTTGCCTGCCAACAGGATGTGAACAGTGTCTCCTACTGCCAGTACATTAACAGCCTTGCCTTCTGGTTTGGTGGCAGCTTCTTAGACCTTGTTGTCACCAAAACCAAGCAGCTGTGTCTATGAGGCAATTGCAGAGCAGGCAGTGCAGGTCCTACCTACAAACCAATCAGTATAAAGGGCCCGGAAGTGGAGCAGGTCACCCACTTCAAATATTTGGGAACAGTATTAGACAATAAACTCACCTTTCAGGACAATGTGGACTACAGCTACAAGAAAGCAAGACAGCGCCTCGCTCTTCTCAGGAAAATAAGGAGCTTTAACACCAGCCAGTAAATGCTGTCCATGGTCTACAAATCCCTAACAGAGAGTATTCTCATATTTAACATTATCTTGTGGTATGGAAACCTCTCAGTAAAGCAAAAAAACAAACCGACACAGGTTATCAACCAGGCCAGCAAGATCATTGGACACAAACAGATCCATCTCCAGGATGTATTTTCTCAATTTACAACAAAAAGGCAATCCAGATCTACAATGACCTCACCTATCCTCTCCACTAAGCATTTCAGTTGCTGCCATCAGGCCGCACACTGAAAGTCCCAATGGCCAGAAAGAAGAACAGTTATAAGAAATCCTTTATTCAATCAGCCATGACCGTCTTCAACAAGGGACTGTTTAAATAGGCCCCTTTGAATAGACCCCCACACACACACTCTTTAACCCATTTCTCCCAAGCCCCCTCATGTTATCCTTTTATCTTACCCCCCCCTTTTTTTTAGGCTGCTCTGCGACCAACACCATCCATTAACTTTTGGCTAATTTAGCTAAATTTGTCCCGCAAAGTGACAACATGGCCAGGCCACCCTGTAACGTGCACGACTTGGAAACAAAAAGCGCTAAGATGAAGTCCGCGGTGGTATAGCGGTCTAAGCGTCGGCTTTGGGTCGATGCAGTTGCCCGCTGGGGACCAGGGGGTTCGCGCCCCGGTCTCGTCAGATCCGACTATGGCCGGACTCGGTGAAGCAGCGATCACTGGCAACACTGTCTTCGGGAGGGGGGCGGAGTCGGCTTGTGTTCGTCACTAGAATGCGTCTCTGGGTGTGTCGGAAAAAGCAGTGATTCGGCCTGGAGTCGCCTTGTCACGGAAGTGGGGCGGCGGTCTCCTTCCAGACTGCCGGCCGGAGAGATGCAGTTGGTGAACGCACGCGGTACGAGGGTGGGTGTTTGAATTAAAATAGGGATCGATTGGCCACTAAATTGGGAGAAAATCAGAAATAATGCAGACGGTTATTTTCTTGCCCGGTGCGGGATTCGATACGCGGTGTACTGCACCACAAGGCGACATCGCTAACCGCTCGGCTAAAGGGTCAGACTCGTTAGCTAGGGGCTAACGTGTCTTATTAGTAGTTTACAGTCGTCACCCTCTCCCGGAAGCGCTCCCTCGCGCTTTGTTCTTCCCGCGCTCCGAAGAGACTTCTGAGGATCTGCACACTTCCGGATCCCACCGCTGCCACCAATGTAACCGGTTAATTTCTTGCCCGGTGCGGGATTCGATACGCGGTGTACTGCACCGCAAGGCGACATCGCTAACCGCTCGGCTAAAGGGTCAGACTCGTTAGCTAGGGGCTAACGTGTCTTATTAGTAGTTTACAATACATTTTTAGAAAAAGCGCTAAAATGAGGGGAGGCCTGTGGGATGGCGGCCACCGCGTTCACCTTCGCCATCTTAAGGGGGAATTGTCTTTCTCTGATGAGGCAGCAGACTGCATTTATTTTGCATTATTTGAGCTTTTCTTGCCTGGTCTTTTCCAAAAGAGCAGTTTTAATGTAAAAAAAAGAAAAAAGAAAAAGATCAAGACACAATTTCCAGCGCAGCTTGTTTTTAATGGGCATGGTTTTAAAAATTGGCTTTTGATTTGATTTTTTGCCTTCATCTGATCAGTCCTAAACCTCTGGCTGAAGGGATGTCTCACACGAAGCATTAATTTCTGCAGTCGTATCCTATAACGGCACATATCTGACGTGTGTTCGTCCTATCCCTGTATCGTTACCACTGCCGCAGAGCTGCAGGATTGTGAGTCCCTAGTATTGGGGGTTTGTACTGCGATCTCACTGTTTGCTACTGTCTTAACATTCATCAAATTTGAAGTGACACCACTGCCAGAATATTGAAGTCAATTTGCTTCTTTTCTGAGTTGAGTTGGTGTTTTGTGACACCATGTGCACTTCCCAAAAGGTGAAAACCTGTTTACACAGGTACTTCCTTGGTCTTCATTTTGTTGCTCTAAGAGCAGAGGTACATATTGATGGTAGTCTTGTTGACTCGTCCACAATTCCCTTAGCATTACTGCAGTACATGTGCATGATTTAGGCTGCGATGAGTGCTAATAATTCAACAAAAGTGAAGGGATGGAACGAAAAGCCCTCTGGTCTGAAAAACAAAAGTATGTTTTCTTGCGAACGTGTGATTATTACTGTGACATATTAATATTACTTCGAATTGGCCTGCCTTGGTCGGAACTACGTTAACGGATCTGTTAGTTGAAGTCAATGATCATTTGAATGATAGCGGCAGCAGGGAAGTCTAGGGTAATGATCCCGAAGCGTTGATTCTGGCCCATCCTGGCGATCAGGTAATCGTAGAGGCGGGCGTTGATGCGCTGAGCGATGGCGTTGGGGTAGGCGAAGATGCCAGCTCCGCTGGCATAGGTGAGGAAAATCTGGGCTTTGTTTCCTGCTGCTGCGGCCTCCAGGTGCTCGTGGACACTTTGCCATTTTTCCTCCACGTGGAGAAGAGTGGGAACCTACGGGGAGCAAGAACCTTTGAATCCAGGGATACTGGGCCATGTGGCAAGGGGAGCCACGCATCTGCAGGTATTCAGTCCAACCCACCATTTCGCCAGCTGATTCTACCAGTTAACGTGGCACACCGTCAACCAGGAAGAAATACTTTATTTTGTCATTGTATTGTTGCAACGAATTGTATTCTTGCAACGAATTTGTCTTCTGCATTTAACCCGTCCTATTGTATAGGAGCCGTGGGCAGCTGCAGCGCCCGGGGACCAACTCCGGTTCTTCCCACTGCCTTGCTCAGGGGCACAGACAGGAGTATTAACCCTAACACGCATGTCGTTTTGATGGTGGGAGGAAACCGGAGCACCCGGAGGAAACCCACGCAGACACGGGGGGAACATGCAAACTCCACACAGAAAGGACCCTGGGACGGCCTGGGGTTCGAACCCGGGACCTTCTTGCTGTGAGGCAGCAGTGATGGCCACCGTGCCGCCCAAGAACGGGGAGGAGTTATTACTGAAATCAGCTGATGTAGTGTAGGGTTGGAAAGAAAATCTGTGTACACGTAGCTTACCGTGACACATGATTGACTATCACGGGAATCTGACATTTTGGGGTTAATAATGAAAATGTAACCAGTGTCGGAAAGCCCTTATACCTTCCAGTCATCGGCTATGTCAAGGGAACCGTAGCGCATCCCCAAGTCCGGTCCGGGGAAGTCTTGCAGAATGATGAGTTTCCCCCTCGCCTCGCCCATGGTGGGCGTCAGCCGGCTTTGCCACAGCAGGCCCCAGTGGGCGTAGCGGTGGATGTAGCTCACTACGGCGCCGTAGATATCGAATGTCTCGCTGAACTCCTCCTTCAGACGCATGAGCACCGTCTCGCTGGGGTGCTCGCTCAGGAAGTTGGCCACTCCCTCCAGCACGTGTCCGAAGTGCGCCCGCTGGTAGGACACGCCGTGGTGGATGGTCAGGTTGCCCTTAACACGTCTCACACGGATGTCTAGGAAGCGCACACCGGCGAGGAGCTGGGAGGCGAGGCTCCAGGACTGGCATTCAGCAAGGGCCCCGCCGTATAGAGCCATGGTGTTGTGGGTGCCGGGCAGAGTGACCTCGGACAGCGGCCAGCTGTCCGGGACGCCCGCCATCCAAGACGGGTTGAGGAACTCGGGGTAAGATGTGTCATCATAGTCAGGTCTTTGAATGGCACCGTCGCTGACAGCAACAACTCTTGACAAATTAAAGAAGAAAAAAGGGATTCATGGTCACGCTCGGCAAAAACAAGGAAAAGTCATGATTAATGAAGATGTCTACGCCTTCTAGTTTTTCTGGTTTCTGGTCCGCTTACATAATGAGCCGAACTGTCCAAAGACACAAAGTAACTGATAGTGCTCGAAGGGGAATTGCAAAAACCAGCAACCGGGTTATTAAGTTTCCCATTCTGGATCCACTTTAATAGCGATAGTACTCATTTTTATTTATGTATCTCCTTTCCTGAGCTCAAGGTCGGGTGTTGAAAGAGATCTGAAAGAGGAAAATGGGGAAATGTCGTGGATGCTCTATAGCCCTGACTGCCGTCCTCCCTTAAAAAGCTTCACGAGACATCCTGTGGCCTCGTCTGACTATATCCATATACGACAGTTTAACATGATAACATTCCCAAATTTTCTGTTTTTTTTTTCTTCTTTACTTTGCATCTCTATCATTCACGTGACCTCGACCCATGCAGCCTTACGGACTTGTCAACTTGAATTTTTTCCTACTGTGAAATCTGTTTATGCAGTGTTCAGTGTAGGCCGAGATGCACTCTCTCTCTTAGCTGCCCTGCAGGAGAACCTCAGCAAAATGCTAATGCGCATAAATATCCATACATATAAACACACACTCTTGGACTTGTTGTTTTATGCTTGTATGCTGTCGACATTGTGTGTTACTTCCTGCCATCGTTTTGTGGTTGAATCAAATGGCTCCACCACAACATACTACCACTACTTTTGGCTGCTTCCATTAGGGGGCGCCAGAGTGGATCATCAGTTTCCACTTCTTCCTGTCCTCTGCATCTTCCTCTGTCACACCAGTCACATGCATGTCCTCCATAAACCTCCTCTTTGGCCTTCCTCTTCTCCTCTTCCCTGGCAGCTCCATATTCAGCATCCTTCTCCCAGTATACCCAGCATCTCTCCTCCACACATGTCCAAACCACCTCAATCTTGCCTCTCTTGCTTTGTCTCCAAACCGTCCAACCTAAGCTGTCCCTCTAATATACTCGTTCCTAATCCTGTCCTTCCTCATCACTCCCAGTGAAAATCTTAACATCTTCATCTCTGCCACCTCCAGCTCCACCTCCTGTCTTTTCATCAGTGCCACTGTCTCCAAACCATATAACATAGCTGGTCTCACAACCATCTTGTAAACCTTCCCTTTAACTCTTGCTGGTACCCTTCTGTCACAAATCACTCCTGACACTCTTCTCCACCCACTCCACCCTGCCTGCACTCTCTTCTTCACCTCTCTTCTGCACTCCCCGTTACTTTGGACAGCTGACCCCAAATATTTAAACTCATCCACCTTCGTCACCTCCACTCCTTGCATCCTCACCATTCTGCTGTCCTCCCTCTCGTTCACACATATGTATTCTTTTGCTCCTACTGACTTTCATTCCTCCTCTCTCCAGTGCATACCTCCACCTCTCCAGGCTCTCCTCCACCTGCACCCTACTCTCGCTACAGATCACAATGTCATCCGCAAACATCATCGTCCACGGAGACTCCTGCCTGATCTCGTCCGTCAACCTGCCCATCGCCACTGCAAACAAGAAAGGGCTCGGAGCCGATCCTTGATGTACTCCCACCTCCACCTTGAACCCGTCTGTCATTCCAACCGCACACCTCGCCGCTCCACCACAAGACACTCACCCTAAAAGGGCCACCACCACAACGAAGGTCTTGCACGTTTCCATTGGGCCTCGTCTGACGCCGGTCGCCGTGTCCGACGTGTCAGCTGACGATGACAGGATCTCCACTCACAACACACCTGGGAGGGTCAGACTGAGGTCAGTGTTCAGCTTCATGCCGGCAAAAGAAAGAAACCGGCCCATAAGTCAGTCACTCAATGAGTCACTCAGTGGAGTGATCGATGGATGACCCATCGGTCACTCCAGTGGTCGACGACCATTGATCGCGCCAGTGGATTGGCCGACTGAACAGCGTTAAGAAACTCGACACGTCTGTTCTGAATCGGATGTTGTTTTCCCAACTCTGACGGCGCGTTTTAACCTCCTTCTTTAGTCATAAACGATATTGACAGGCCAAGACGTAGTTCACCACATGCATTATAGTAACCCTGGTTTGCCTGTTCCTGACCGGATCATGGGGGGGGGGGTGTTTTTCTACTCTTCTTCCTCGGCTCTTACATCTGTGTTTGGCTCCAGGAACACATGAATGTGTTATTCATCTGCTGCAGAGACAAAGATGGAGACTGATAGTGTTGTTTACACTCCCTGCTACCGGTTGGCGGTCGAGAAGTTTAACGTTTTCTACCGTCGCCCCTCGTTGGGAGTCAATCTGGAGAAAGTTGTCCCCTGAACAAGTGCAGGTGTATGAAAATTGCAATCCGCTTAATTTGCTTAGCTGAGGTAAATCTGCATCGGACCAAATATTCGAGACGATAGGTGCATTAAACAAAAATACAGGTCACTCTTCAGTCTGTTTGTCTCCCAAGGCAGGATACACTCGCACAGAGCTGAAAAATAAAAACATTCCCCAATCACAAAAGCATGACGGCTTATAAAAAAAAAGTGAGAACAATATGGGTCTGGGCCCAGGCCGCCGGTGAACTCGGCTCACCCCCTTTGGGGGGGGGGGTTTCAATGGCAGGCTTAACTTTTCTAATCCCCCCCAAAAAAGAAAAAAGAAAAAGTGGAAAACCCACAATCGTGGTGTCCGCTGCTCCCCGTCCCGCTGTGAGAGCGTTGTTGTTCCAGCCTGCCCCGGTTTACCTTGAACCAAATGGTGGGAGTCCGCTGCCTGGCGGCCAGGGGGGCGAGAGAGGGAGAGGAGAAGAGAGAGAGAGAGAGGGCGGAAACGCCGACTGACAGAGGGGGAGAGACGACCGGGGATGTTGATGTAGCACATGCCATGGCACCGGGGTCTACGTCACAGCTTTGGGGAGGGGGCAGAGGCGTGTGTGTGTGTGTGTGTGTGTGTGTGTGTGTTTTCATTTACCTACACTCACAAGGACCAAATGTCCTCATAAGGAAAGTAGAATCACAAACCTTCTACCAGGTGGGGACATTTTTTTGGGGTCCCCCCCATGAGAAAAAGGGTTCTTCCTGAGTGAGGGTTTAGGTTTAAAATGTGTGCCATGTTTAGTTCTAGTGCTGATGTTAAGCATATAGCATTAGGCCCAGGGTTAAGGTTAGTTATTTGGGGGGTGGGGTTTGTTCATCCTGGGTTTAAAGTAAGGGTTATTTTGAAAAATGTGCTTAGGGAAATAGGATTATGACTGACATGCTTTTTTTTGTCCCCACAAGGATATATAAACAAGTGTGTGTGTGTGTGTGCATGCAGGCTCAGCTGGTCTCACCTCCTCTTTCAGAATAAACAGTCCACAGGGCTAGCAGCAAACAAAGTGCCCGTGGTAAAGTGCACGCACAGAGGTGGAAGTACCGAACAGGCAATTTCACTTCTCTAATGAGTGACGGTGGTACTCGTATTAAGTACTTCATTTCAATTTTCAGTGTTGATTCTGGCTTCGGGAAGCTATATGTGGGCCACACAGTGGCCTCAGCCAGTTACTGCTAAGAGCCTACTTTCAGACCCCTCACAATGAAGAATAACAACCGTTCTCGAACCTGTGATAACTTTTTAAAAGATAAACATTTTCATTTTTTGAGGGCCGCGTGAACGCAAACGGGTCAGTGTAGACTGCGCTTTCTTCTACTTGACAAACCAGGACGTTCTTACATCGAGAGTGCCCCTTAAAGGTCAGAAACATTTCTTTAAAATGTGCGTCTCTTTATGTCTAGGGTCAAAATGTTGCCAATTTGGTTGTTGTGATGAAATCTGGCTGATTTTAAACAGAGGTTGGGAATTTGAACCAACCAAACCAGATGGTGGCCTGTCCAGGGCGTCGCCCCACCTGCCGCCCAATGACTGCTGGGATAGGCTACAGCATCCCTGAGACCCTGAGAGCAGGATAAGCGGTTTGGATAATGGATGGACAAACCAAATGACAAGAAAGATCACAAAAGGATCATTCCTGTGCCTGTGTAGAAATGCTTTTAAGGGAATATCTTGTTTATGGCCGTTTATGGCCAGAATGATCACAAATAATACATCAGGTTCATCTGTGCCTTTAGAGATGCACTGGGTGTGTCTACAGCAGGACACTGAGGGTAAGGATGCAGAATTAATTGTCTGTGTTTCTCACACTAAGATGCATTGACTACAACAGAATTCAGAGCATGTACACACACGGGAAGTTCTGCAGGTGATCATTTTCTCATATTTTTCTTATCGCTCAGTGAAGGTCAAACATTGCACGTATATTTGTCTTGTATGCACTATCGTCATGCAAACACAGGAAATGTGCAAAATGTTATACAGAGAGGAATGCCGGCTATCTATACAGTAATGTATGGCAGCCCCCGACTTTTAAAACCACCCTTGTACCCAGACTGACCGATGATGAGCTCGCACTGGAGCTCAGTCTCCCTTTATATTCGCTAACTGTATAAAATACGAATAAGGTGTTGAGCATTGTATGTTTTTAACTAGTAAAATAAATAAAATGGGGGGGGGTGTCATTGATCTTTACATGTGCCGGGATATTTAAAGTGCACGACTGGCACAACTGAACTACACTGCTCATGGAGCCTGTCAAAATGGTCCTAAATGCAGCAGGATCTGATAGAAACTGGAGATGGAGCCGCTGCTGCTGCACGCTGAGGGGAAGCTGAAGCCTCGATCAGGCATTGTAACATAGCGCCCTCTGCTGATAAAAACACCCACTGCTGGCATCGATTTTTTTTTTACGGTTTTATTTTATGACAGTTTATTTGAAGGACCGATGTGTAGGATTTGGGGGGATGTATCGGCAGAAATGGGATGTGATATTAACTACGTTATCATTGGTGTATAATCATCTGAAACTACGAATCGTGGTGTTTCTGTGAGCTTAGAAGTAGCCCTTCATATGGACACAGGGACCGGGTCCTCTTCCACGGAGCACATGTTGCGCGTCTATGTTTCTACCGTAGCCCAGAATGGACAAACCAGGGCCTTTCGCGTTTTACGTGGTGGCGCAGGCGCGAATGCTCCGGTTGGAAGGAGGAAGAAGAGGACTAATCGGTTGCTGGTGCGGGCTAATAATGTGTGTTGTGAGAAGTTTGAGAACCCAAACAAATGGAGGATCAAACTTTAATATCTACACACTGTGGAGTTAGAAAACAACGAGACAGGAGACGTGAGAGTAGACGTAGTCGAGGTAGTTTGCTAGCTCCAACTTTGTATGTCATACGTTCGACAACGACACTGAACTGTGTACCGGAAGCGGAAGTGCATTATCTGACCCCTCGCCTCTTCCCTTAAAGGTACACTGTCCTCTTAGGTGAATGTCTCTAGTTATATAGATGTGGGTCACCACAACACAGGGAAAAGGCAAGGGAGCGTGAATCCTCGTCGTCGAAGAAGCGTCATCGCTTGATAAAAAATGGCTACTCGACGCGACGTCATTTTGAAATAATGGCACCTGAAGGCCACCGTAGGTGCACGATGTCGGGGTAGTCAGTTGGTTGTAATCTGAAATCTCGCCGCTAGATGCCGCCAAAGCTCACACACGGCCTTAAATATGTCAGCGAGATCGTTTACAAGAATTTTTTACAACCGGTTGACTGAGATCTTGGTGCAGAAACAGTTACACGTTAGAACATGATTTTTTTTTTTGTAAAAGAAAAAAGGCGAGGTTTCTTTTTACAGTGGCAGTGCCTGCGTTTAAATAAAAAAAGAGATTTAGACATTTTGAGTTATACAGTTTTGGAAATCGAAAAAAGAAATAATTTAAAACGTTCTAAGGAATTATGTGTTTATAGCAAAATTCTATACAGCTAAATAAGAAAGTTCCATCACTGCAAGGAAAGGAAAGATGGTTATAAACATATGTGCACGTCATAGACATACGGACCTTGCATGGGTAGTCAGACCAATTTCAAAAATCTTACTAAACAACAGTGCAGTAAGTTAAAACTAATGGAAAATGAAAGTTTATAGTTGCGAAAAGCAATGTTAGCGCTATGTTGGATAACTCTCAGCACACACCATCTCATACAAATATCACTACATGGCGATATAAATGTCATACACTATCAGAATCATGTTTATTGGCTGTGTAGGTTTGCACTACATAATTTGACCCCAGTTTTGTGGCTCTCACGGTGTACCTAACATGTGACAACACTACAACACAACATGGTTTGGTCTATTGACAGTGTTAAGTGTTCATTTGAATGACAGCAAACTGTTTTTATATCTGGTTGTTTTTGGGTACAGTGCTCTGTAGCGCCTAGCAGAGGGGAGGAGTGAACTGGAATGGGGTTATGACAAGGGCGTGATGGGTCTGCGGTGATGTTGCCTGCCCGTTTCCTGACTCTGGAGGTGGGCAGTATCGTAACCCATGAGGTTTATCTGAGACGTGATTATTGCTAGTTGAAAACTTTATAAGTCCTGAATGGAGGGCCTGTTGGCACCGATGATTTTTCTGTAGACTTAACTGTCTGTTGCAGTCTGTCCCTGTCCTGTTTGGTGGCTGATCCAAACCAGACAGTGATGGATGTGCAGAGGACAGACTGGATTATTGCAGCGTAGAACTGAATCAGCAGTTCCCGAGGCAGGCTGAACTTCTTGAGCTGGTTGAGAAAGTACATCCTCTGCTGGGCGTTTGTGATGTTTGTAAGGATCTATTCATAGACATGGTTGAGAAAACATTAACACCAGCATCCTAGTTGTCCCAAGGTGCGAAGTGTCAACAAGTCAACATCCACCCCTGCCAGTTTGGTGATTATAATATCTTTTTGGTTTGGAACAGCTAGGAAGGGCCGTGCTCCATTTTGTGTTCACATAAAGCCAAAAGGCCGTAATGTCTCTGCACCTGACCAAATAGATAAGGGCACAGCCCACAGATCATCCAAAGGACGGCGTTATTGTAAGCGGCTCTTGATAATAAATTACTGTTTTTGCAGGTGGAGAACCTGAACTCCACTTGCAGATGAACTCTGTCTAGGACACGTTGGCATGCAAATTCCCTGTGTTGTATGCTAAGCCTACTGACAGCACAGGTTAAAAAGGGAAAAAAATAAATAAATTAAGCCATTCATATACGATTAAATTTTGCCTTAAGAATGCAAACATTGTCAGATTTAGGAATCAATTAAGTTTTTTTTTTAATCTACATATTTTGCAAAAAAAAATGTGGCTAGGTTGTAGGTAGACCTCACAGAAAGGCTGCATCACTATTTCTTTTCTTTTCTGTCTTTTTTCTTCTTCTTTTTTTTTTACATTCAATCTTAGTTTGCTGTTTGCGATCGTTATTGAGTCTCTAGCATGTACTTTGGTAGCACAGTTCCATACATTTTTGTCACGCATGCCAACTTCTAGGACTCATTAGATGCTATCTTAAATCAGCTGCTGTGGGATCACAAATTTACAGGCTTGTTTCTCTTTTTAAACAAAGGTAATCAAGGAAGCGGGACCACGAAGAAGAGCCAGTGCTGTTGGCTAACCCTTGATGTGCAACTGTGGTCCGGTGTTTCCTGCCATGTCAGCCTGTTAATTAAAGCAAATGGTCACCACAGATGACCACCACAGGTCACCAGACTTTTGCTGCGCTTATTAAAGACAGACTCTGAGTTTTTCACCTTTAAGTAGTTCATAATCCTCTCTCAATAGGTCTAACAACTTGGAGGAAGGCTGAACAGATCTTTTCGTTTTCCATTAGTCTTGTCGTTGTCCCCTATATTAAGGTAGAATTTCTTTCTTGGCAGAAAAAGATAGCTGGGGATGTCATCTTAGTGCGTAGCACACATTGGAAGTGCTAGGAAATTTGGTAACCCTACACCCTTAATAAAAGCTTTGGAAAAAATTATATAGATTCCAAGTGATTTGGCAGTTTTATATAAAGATTTTCTTAATAATCGGAATTGATTAAAAAAAATCCAGCAAAACCGAATTGAAGCTGAACTGAAGGCCTCAATTTAAACATTTTATTACATATGTAGGTTTATTAGTTACATGCAGGACAAGGACAAAAAATATTGAAGTCAGTTATGGCACATGGCTGTGGAGACATCGCTTGCAATTTAAACAAAACGGGGGGGGGGGGGTGTATGGCTCATTTTTTTCTGTCTATGATACGGGATGGGTTCCAGCGTCCAGCACTACCCCAATCGACTCTGCGCATAACTGTAGTCCACTGACTTCCGGTTTCTACTGCGGCGGTCACACCAGTTTCCTGTTTGTTGGCGCGCGCTGTCGGCAACGGCACATTTTTCGCGATGCCTGCGGGATTTACCGACGACATGCGTCGACACGCTTTCACCTGCACCTGGCGGCAAACGGGTGGAAAGTTTCAAGTTGTACTTATCAAGTTACGTCCACAATCATAAGGATGAGGGTGATAAGCAGCTAGAAAAGCGCTATATAACACGCAACTTGGTTGATTTATTGACTGATTGATAGATAAGCGGCTTGGAAAACGGATGGGATGGATATCCTGCCCCCCCTCTCGCGCTCTCTCCCTCTGCTTGGATCGCGAGCCTGTGGTTGAAAACTGCAGTGCGGCTACTGCGTGACGTCAAAAGAGCGCGCCTCCTCCCAACCAATCAGCATGGGGCAGGCATGGGCCACTTCCGCGTTTTCATACCCTAATAAGGCAAAAAGGGGCCGTCTACATTCGACTTGCCAGGGTAAATATGGTGGAAACGAAAGTCGGACAGCAGCTTCAGACGGGAGGATAATCAACAAGGTCTCATCTCAGGTGAGGATTTATTCGTTATCTTGGCTCTGTGGCGTGCGAGCTATAAGGTGTTGGAATTCTATGCGATGGGAAAGTTGAGTTTAGCTTAGGTGTGATTTGAAAACAACAAAAAAAACGGATTAATCCGCTCGTGTTTGGGGCGGGGATGACGTAATGAAAACAGGACGTAAAAAAAAAAAGGTCATCTGGATTTACAGTGAAGGTCTGTGACGGGGCGTATACGCAGCTCTGGGTCTTATGAGGGGGCGGTTTGAGCGCGGAGACCCAGAACAGTGGATTTGTTTTGAGTTTGTTCTGTTACTATGGAGACGACACGCCTTCTGTTCTTCCCGGTGGGGGCGATTAGGGTCATAACTCAGTTGGATCAGGCGGAATTTGTGTCTTGTGGTCATAAGAAGTAATAAGCGCTCGCTCTGCCGTGACGTCACTCGCTGAATGCACGTTTGCCCGCCGTGCAGCAGTGGTTAATTAAAATGAGCTATGTGATCCAATTAAGTGAAATAAGTGAAAATCACAACACGTGCTGTATTCGATGGAGGACCTGACGCTTACAAACTGGAAAAACGAGTACAACTTAATTCTCTTGTCTCTTTCTTTCGCATAGTTGTGGTCTGGACAGGCTTTGCTTGACCTGTCTGACTGGTTAGGAACGGTTGGCGTGAATTTGGGTGTATGACGACCCCCTTTGGTGATGGTTTACAGGAGGGTACGTGTGTGTTTCATAGGCTCTGAAAGCTGACCGGTGCCTCTTAAGGCATATCCCCTCAGTATTGAGGTAGTGGGGGGAAGTAATGATAAATAATGAAATCAGATCTTAAGGCTCTGGTCTGTTCTGTGTGGGGGAAATATAGTATGGTCTATGACAGTGTTTCTCAACCCAGTCCTCAAGGACCCCCTATCCTGCATATTTTTTTTGCAACCCTGAATAGATAACTGTTTGTAGTTATTCAACCAATCAGCAATGAATTTTGTCAGACGTTGCACACCTTGCATAATTAAGTGCTGCGAGATGATTGGTTGAGTAAGTACAAGCAGGGCTACCTATGCAGGGTTACAATGAAAATCTGCAGGATAGGGGTTCCTTTAGGACTGGGTTGAGAAACACTGGTCTATGATACCTGCAGCAGCAATCAACGTTTGATATTAAAAGGGGTAATAAACCTTTTTTTTTACACATTTTTTAAGCTGAAAACATGTATCTTATGGGTCTGGGATGGTAGAACCGGTTGCCCTCATGATAAATTAAATAAAAACCAAGATGCAAAGCAGAGCCACTTTGAGGCAGACAGTAACTGCTTTTTCTTACATCTGGGGGAAAATGCACATTACAACCAACCCCCTCCAAATTGCCTCTGTCATATGGGGTCATCAGAGTCACTGTGACCCACGTGATGAAGGCAACACATGGTGGGTGTTCATCAAGTCCGATCAACAAAATATGAGGCAAGTAGGAAGGTGACATGCCGTCATTGGTTAATTAAACTCTCTGGGTCTACTTGTGAGAAGCTGGGGCTTGGTGTTTGACTACACTGCAACCTTCAGCTGTCCTCTTGTTCTATCTAATGTGTATCCCTTTTTTCTACCTTTTTTTTAATCTAGGCCCTTTTCTGTCATTACAATCTCCTGACTCTCTTGACTGGATCTTGGAGTAGGAGGAAAGCCCCAGCCATGGCAGAAGCGGAACAGATAAAGAAGGCTGCTGTCAAGGTATTGGGTTGTGTGGAGAAAGTGGCCAATTTCGCTTCTTCCATTGACCCTCTCTTTGGCATCGTTTCTTCCCTGGTCGGGGTGGCACGCAAAGGCCTGGTTGACGATGAGAGTCACGCTCTGGACAAGGATTTCCGGATGGTGCACAACAAACTGGAGAGCATTTCAGAGAAGAACCTTCAGTGCCTGCGGCAGATCCGCATCGATGAGGTGAACGAGACTTTTGGCAAGTATGAGGAGTACATCAAGCACCAGTACAACGCTTTCAACACAATGTTGGCGCTAGTGAGGAAAGATCAAGACAACACCCAGCGATACATGACCGATTTTAAGCAGATTTATGAGAGGGATAAGAGTGACCTGAGTCTGAAGGTGTACTACAGAGGTGTAATGGGCACTGGCTCTGTGTTCGGACGGCCCCTGCTGAACGTCTACCTGGAGCACTGCAGTGGTAATCGCATGATCATGGAGCACCGTTGTTCCCACCTGGGCCACCTTTTCCAAATTGGTCTCATTGCCCTCATGGCCTACACGGCTGTGACCGAGGATGATGAGGATGAGGTTCGGGAGGAGTGGGCCAAGAAGGTGCAGGACATCCAGAGAAAAATGCAGGAGGTGCTGGATCAGTGCAAAGATGAAAGCCCTCCCTAACCTTTGACTGGAAATGGGGAGTGAAGCAAACACAAGGGGGTCGTCCCCTTTCGATATGATGGGAACACTTCAGAGAAAAGAACCCAACTCTCTCAATCTTTACGTTCAACCGTCAACCAATGATTAAAGCAAAAGCAAAGACACATCATGAGATATATATTAAAGTAATTTTATCAATTGTGTTTGCAATGAAGCTGAATGGCATTTTCTTATTTAATGTTTTCTTTTTGTTATTGGACCTTTTTGTTTGTTTATTTCAATGAGACCACTTTGCTGTATGCCAGGGCTGCCTTATGTTACCTGTCAATAAATGCATATAGCTGTAGTTTGTTTTGTACAATATCCTCAAAAAAAATTGAATTATTAGTATATCACATTTAAATTTTTTCATATAATCAAGCAAACTAAATCAATAAAAAACTTTACTATTTGGTAATAGTTTGTGGTTACAGAGACCCACTTGTTAAATTACTGTACACAAGCAACCGGCTGGAGACCCAGGACACGCAGGAGAGGTTATGCATCCTGACTGGCCTGGGAACGCCATGGGATGATGCCCCATAGGGAGCCTGGAGGAACTGGCAAAGGAAAAGTACATTTGGGGCTCCTGAGAGAAATCAATTGGTATAGGTTTGGATCCAAAATGTGTTTGTATTTTAGAGCTGTAGTCGAACTACAGTACTGGGAATTTCGTTTTGGTTAACCCACTCAGCATCTCTGCTGACATTGTCTGCAACTAAATCAAATCAAATCAATTTTATTTGTATAGCCCAATATCACAAATTACAAATTTGCCTCAGTGGGCTTAGCAGCAACACAACATCCTGTCCTTAGACCCTCTCATCGGATAAGGAACAACTCCCTAATTTAACAGGGAGAAAAAATAGGAAGAAACCTCAGGGAGAGCAACAGAGGGAGGGATCTCTCTCCCAAGACGGACAGCGTGCAGTGGATGTTGTGTTCACGCAATTTACATAATGCAACATTGAAAGAGGATAACATAATTATAATGGACATAAAATGTATGAAGAACACGACGCACAGGATGCCAAGCAGTGTCCACGTGCCAACGGAGCAGTCCAGGACCCAAGCCACGCGACCAGCATCATCATGTAATAAGAAAAACTTAGGTGAGGAGTGGAAGGGCAGGCAGCATCCAAATGGCGGCCACCATCACCACGGAGACCTGGGAGGAGAACCGACACTACACCTGTGGGCGATGAACTGCCCACTCCATTATGAGGGAATAATCAATCAATCAGTCAAGTTGCATTTTAATAAGTCTTGGAAGAAAAAAATGAGCACACCCAAACAAACTAGTGCCCTGGCTTGGTTTGTATACCTAGAACCCAGTCCATGTCGTGGTTTGATATTTTCTTTATTTTTCTTTTCTTTACTTTTTTATAAATTCTGTTCCCTTATGACAGCGATCTAGGACGGTCTGTTTCAAATGCTAGTTGGATCAAGTTCAAATAAGACAATAGCCCATTTTATTCGTTTTGAATTTGATTTTAACCTCGAATTCCAACATTGTGACGAACTCCGACTACTCGTAGCCTTTACCCTTAGCCGCACCGCTTGCACGCCGATTCACCCGGATGTTGTCATTAGGCTATGACAACATCCGGGTGAATCGGCATTAGGCTATGACAACATCCGGGTGAATCGGCGTACAAACGGCGCGTCCCGTCCATTATTATATGTGGTCGGGCGGGGTTTATGGATGAATTCCTAGCCGGTGGGTTGTCCGAGGGGGCTTCTGGCTGAGTCGGCTTCAGTAAGGCCAGTAGTCAAAATAAATAGGTGTGCAGACGCTAATAGACTGAGGGGTCTGCGGTCCCATCTGGGCGTTGCTGTCATGGGCGCACGGGAAATCAGCAGAGATAAACAGCCTACCTCAACTTGAGTTAATCACCTCTAACATTATACTGAAGCTTATACATCACTGGGTTTTAAACTTAGATATTATTGATGCATGGTAGCAAATCGCCAATCCAAGAAGAAATAGATGACATGGAGGACAAAGAAGCGTGCTGAGACAGGAACGCCCCACCACGACTGCAGTCAGGCCATACTGACAATAATACAAGAACTAACACTCAACCATTAAATCCACGTTTCAGATCATTTCCGGTTCTGTAAAGGGTTCGTTCACATTGCCATCACGTTGCTGTTGGTTAAAAGGAAAACTAGGAGATAAGCGAACTCAGCAAGTTAACCTACAGTGTCTATTATATGTAGTACGGACGCCCTAAGGCCCTACGGAAGCCCTAAGCGGCCAGGCGTTCATACGTTTTATTTCCTCCGTTTTCTCGCGATAACGAGTTAATTTCCTCTTGTTTCCTCGAGATCTCGAGTTATTTGTCTCGTTATCTCGGGAAAACAAGCGGAAATAAAACGTTTGAATGCATGGCCGCTTAGGGCTTCCGTAAATGTAGAGTCGGAGTGTGGCACTTTTTTTAGTGTTTAGTTTTTGTGAGAAATAGAATATAGATTTTTTTTGCATAATATTTACGTACTTGTTCACGCACGAGCGCCCGTAATTTGCACCCCAGTCCAGTAGATGGCGGTAACTTAACATAACGTTGGCTGTCACGCGCCTACCAAAAAAAAAAATCAAACGAAGAAGAAGAGTACGCCTCACGCCTACTTCCGTTTGTTTTGCCGTCGTTGGCAACCGGGTGGTGAAAGGGCCCACAGCAACAAACACCCGTATCCCTTTATAAAGTCTGCCAGGGGCCCGACGGCGCACATGTCCGCTATAGCCCCAAGGCACACGGGGACCTCCTAAAACGTTTCATTTCACATCGTTCAGGAAAGCACGTCGTTTTAGGTAAGTTCCAGGAGCATTCGCCACAGCCTGATGTATCCGCTATAGCTTACTTATGACTAATAGGCCAGTCGTAAAAAGTTGTCTGTTTATTGCCGAGACAGTTTGTGGACCACGTAATCGCGCAGCGGCTGCTTGCAGTTAAGTCATTCGTGTTATGGTTTAGAAAAAACAACAACTGTACTTTGGTTTCCGGGGCGTGGCTTTGGTTTGTACTGTTAAGGACTTGCAAGTGGAGTCCTGAGCTCTCTTACAGTACCTGCACATAAGTAACTAAATGGGCACTGTAGAGCTGTGCAGCTTTTATAGTCTCTGATATTATTTCCATGTCAAAGTTGTGATTTCCATGTCTGTAACAGCCTATGTTGAGCAGACCTTGTGAGTTTATGCGTATAAAACAGTTTTCAGGGGCTTCTTTGGCGGGGTGTTGCTACACACAAGTGGATTTTATTAATGTCATTGTAAAGCTGCTCATGCAATCATCCCAGTGTTATGCCTTCCCACGTGCTATGTTTCAGACATGCCACTCCGAAGTATTTGGCCCTTTTGCAGGACGTTTGGTTGGAATTGAGAGGTCAACACGATGGGCAACCAAGACAACCTTGAGGATGTGTTTGTTGCAGTCATTCGGCCAAAAAGTCAAGTCAGTTTGAGCTCCAAGGAGTATCGAGCGAAAGCCTTTGAGGTAAATGTACAGCTTACTCTCTAAGTCCCAAGTTTGACTCCTCTCCTCCAATGCTCTCAAATAATAAATGGAGAAATAGTAATTATGATAATAATAGTAATTGAAATGCTGACAGCAGCAAAATAATCTTAATGATGTTTATCTCATGTCAAAGGTTTTTGGAAAATTAGCACAAAAACTTTCCAGCGGTAAAAGCATGTAAACCAGTCAAATTAATGGAAAGCAAAAATATGACTTCCTGGTATTTGAATTATTGACCTATAACCCTAATTATAATCATCATGGCTAAAATTTACAATTTAGAGATGAAAGAATAATGTTTCACTTTGGAGAATGTTATGTGTGTGTATATATATTGTGTGTGTGTGTATAATATATATATATATAATATATAGATATGTATATGTAACTTTGTTTCACAAAACACTCAACGGTAGGGAAAGTGCTCAACAAATAAGAAGCAAAATAATCCAGTGAGTCAAATAAATTCTTTATGAGACAGTACAAGCCTGTTTCATGCCATAAGCAATCATCAGCTCTGGATTTTATATATATAAAATACACACACACACACACAAACACACACACACACACACACACACACACACACACACACACACACACACACACATACAGATGGGGGGGTACATTAAAGGAAAAACCAACATAATCTGTCTTGGTAAGGTATTCATTCATATCACTGCTGTTCTTCAGCAACTCCATTGGCTCCCTGTTAAATACCGTATTGACTTCAAGATCCTGCTTCTCACCTTTAAGGCCCTTAATAACTTAGCTCTTTCGTGTCTTTCCAAACTCCTTCATATCCACACGCCCCCCACACTCTCAGATCCTCTTCTCTCCAACTCACTACACCATCGGCCCACTTGACTACCATGGGGTCTAGAGCCTTCAGTCATTATGCCCCCGCCTATTGAACTGTCACCCACAAGAAATTCGCGACATTGACACTCTTTCAACCTTCAAATCCCATCTCAAAACGCACCTTTTCAAACTGGCATATTCAGTCTGATACACACTTCATTGGGTTTTGTGCAGATGATGATTTTATGCTTATCTGTTTTGTTAACTTTTTATTGTCTACCCTGCTTTGTTTTGATTTTATGCTGTCTGATACAGTGCTGCTTGTTTTTTACTGTGTTCTGTAAGGTATCCTTGAATGCTCCGAAAGGCACCCACAAATAAAATTTATTATTATTATTATTATTATTATTGGGCCTCCATGAGCCTTCAGAACAGCTTCAGTGCTCCTTGTCATAAATTCTACAAGCCTCTTGGTGTGTTCGAACCAAACGAAGCGAATTTTTCATGCGGCATGATTACATACAAAGTCAATGCAAAGATGCGAATAGAACCGAATTCGTGCCGGGCAATGCGAATAGACGTGAATTTGAGTCCGCGCAAATTTAAATTTTTCAACTTGAGAGAAAAATTTGCATGATACTGTGGTGCAAAAGCCTATCAGTGTTGAGATACTCCTGACGTCACTTAGAATCAGACATGGGGGACAAACTTATTGCCGCCAAGCTGTGTTTCCCTCCAGATGATGTTATGAACACAGACACGACGGCGTTTCCAGCGTATCTGGGACTTCCACTACAGATACAATACAGCAGTAGTGGTTATTTTGGTCATGGTTGATAGCGTAAATAAATGTTGATAAGGTATGTGGTATCTATGGAGGTAAGCCCTTCCTCCTTTCCGTAAGGAATTCTCCCATAGGCTGTTGAGGGCGAATATTCTTGGGTTGCAAAATACTCAAGATACACTCCAGCGGCCATACTCGCGCGAGTAATGGGAGGTGAAAATTCACTTTGCTTTTGCTCTGAACACACCATCTGAACTATACTGGAGGGATGGAGCAGCATTCTTCCAAAAGACATTCCTTCAGTTGGTGTTGGGATGATGGTGGTGGAGAGTGCTGTCTTAACGCATCAGTCCCAAATCTCCCATGGTGTTCAATTGGGTTGAGATCTGGTGACTGCGAAGGCCATAGCACATTATGTACCTCATTTTCATACTCATCAAACCATTCAGTGACCCCTTATGCCCTGTGGATGGGGGCACTGTCATTCTGCATACATATAATCTGCCATGTGTATGCAGGTTTTCACTCCAACCCGACTCCACACCAGGTGATTTCACTGACACATTCTTCCTCTTTGGGTGAAGCGTTGCTAATCAGTGAAATCACCTGGTGTGGAAGTCCGGCTGGAATGAAAACCTGCATACACATGGCTCTCCATGGCACATGGTTAGCTACCCCTGCACTAGTGGAGCCGAGATCCATTTTGTCTAACACACAGATTTGTTTAGAGCAGGGGTCGGGAACCTTTTTGACTGGGAGAGCCATAAAAGCCAAATATTTCTAAATATATTTCATTGAGAGCCATATAGTATTTTTAACGTATAATAAATTAAATATGTCTTACTTTTAATGCGACTTCTGGTGCTGCATGGTTTTGTTGATGGCCTTGTAGTCTGGTTCATACGTGGTGAGGTTGAGCTTCATGCAGGCGTTGAGGCTTCCATCAGTTAAACGTGAGCGTAGGTTGGTCTTAATGTTCCTCATATGCGAGAAAGACTGTTCACATGCATATGTAGAGCCAAACATGGTCAATACGGCAATACTCACACGCTGCATTGTGTGGTATGTCACAGGAAGCTCGTTCCAAGTTTTAAGAATCAGCTGGTCTTCAGGTTGAAGATTTTTAATTTCTGTCCACTTGTGTTCCCTCGCCAGCTCTGCTCGCTGTCGCGCAAGACTTTCCAACTCTCCATTAAGTGACTTGAACTTACTCATCCACATGTCTGATGCATTCAGGTCAGCAACGTCCAGCTCAAAGTCTCCGATAGAGACCCCGGGGATGCATGTCAGGTCGATTTTGTCCACTGCACACTCATGTGGATGAGTGATGAACTTGAAAAGACCAGTGCGCGCACGAAATTCTCCAAAACGTGCTTTGAATGACTGCAGGAGATTGAACGTAAAGCCAGCTAGCTGCTGGAGATCCAGATGTTGAGTGGAGTCACTTGCTAAGCATGCATCTCTAAATTGTTGCAGTCTTTCAAAGTGCAGAAGACGACCTGTTTCAATGTCCCTGAGAAAGACTTCCAGCTTGCTTTCAAATGCAAACACTGCTTGTTGAAGGGATGAGATTGTATTTCCAATACCTTGCATTTTCACATTGAGCTGGTTCAGATGGCCAGTTATGTCCACGAGATAGTGAAACTGCAGGAGCCAGTCAGTGTTGTCTAGCTCAGGATGCTTGACGCCTTTCATTTCAAGAAAAGTCCGGATTTCACTCAGGCAAGCTGCAAAACGGCTGAGCACCTTCCCCCTTGACAACCAACGCACGTTGCTGTGTAAAAGCAGACCGGGATAATGATTCCCAACTTCTTCTAACAGAGCTTTAAACTGGCGATCATTTAAAGCTCGGGCAACAATAAAGTTGACCACTCGAATGACCAGCGACATCACCTCACCAAGCTCCTGGCCACACGTCTGAGCGCAAAGCGCCTCCTGGTGCAGGATGCAATGAAAACTTAGGATGGCTCTCTTTTCATGTTCACGGAGAAGCGCTACAAATCCTTTGTTCTTCCCCAACATACAGGGTGCACCATCAGTACAGACAGAAATAAGTTTATCCATCGGTAGTTTTTTTTCTTTAGCAAACTCCATGAAAGACATGAATAAATCCTCTCCTCTTGTTGTCCCTTTCATTGGCAAAACAGCCAAGCTTTCCTCACGCAGTGTGTCACCTGCAGCATACCTGGCAATGATACTGCACTGAGATAGATGGCTAACGTCTGTTGACTCATCTAACGCGAGAGAAAAGTATGTCCCGGCGTTTATGTCCATAATTTGTGTTTCCTCGACTTGATTTGCCATCATGATGCTACGATCGTGCACAGTTCTTGCTGACAGGGGCATGTCTTTTATTCGTTTGATTATCTTGTCTTTATTTGGGAAGTCATCAAACAGTTCATTGGCCACATCAAGCATGAATGTTTTGGCATACTCGCCATCTGTGAATGACTTTCCATTCCTTACTATTGCCAAAGCCCCCGCAAAGCTAGCGGAATTCCCGTCACCTTGCTTGGTCCACACACGTAGTTGCTGCTGACTCGTCTGCACTCTCCGCTGTAGCTCCTCGCATGCCCTTTTCCTGCTGTCCCCCGCTGGATATTTCGATGCAAATGAAGCATGGTGCGTATCGAAGTGCCGCTTTATATTTGACCGTTTCATCGATGCAATTTTATCATTGCATATTAGACATACCGCAGATCCTGCTCTCTCCACAAATGCAGATTCCTCTGTCCACGCAGCCTGGAATGCACGGTAATCATCATCTTTTTTTCTTTTCGCCATCTTTTCCGTTACAAGGGTTGAAGCGGATAAACTAGTTGGCTATCTGATAAAATTGATTTCTTCACCTTTACAATGACCCGGACATGCTCGCGAGCCATTGTTTCCCGACCCGACCCACGGGTGACCCGTGACCCGTGAAATTTATCTTCAAAACTAATTTCTGTTTACTTTAAAATGACACAGTATTATTAAGAAATATCACAAGTATTTTAAAATCAGTTCCAAACTGATTTTTTTGAAAAAAAAATAATTTTCAACTCAAAATTGTCTGGGAGCCATATGCCGTCACCGGAAGAGCCATATATGGCTCGCGAGCCATAGGTTCCCGACCGCTGGTTTAGAGTATTGCAAGGTGAGCGCGTACAATGAGTTGGTATGCACAGAAGGTGCCATTAGAAACAATTACAGCTCCTATATCGTCTTTCACTTACAGCAGATTAGCACACCATAGCATGACATCTATGTGTTTGCATGTAATGTGCATGTTCTCTTTCCTCTTAAGATCCTGTTGATAGAAGTGCCTTTAGAAGGGAAAGAGAAGAAAAGAAAAAAGGTGCTTCTGGCAACCAAGATCCAAGCCGGGGGAGACAAAGCCAGATCCATTTTGGATTATGTTGATGAAACAACCAAACCCATATCCAATAACCAAGGCTTCATAGGTAAGCATTTTATTTCTGCGCCTTCTACGCTCTTACAGTTTCATCAGCCTTAGAAGTAACAACTTATCCTCATTGTACCCAAGAAACGCATTAATGGATGCAATCTTTTTATTTTTCCCTCCATATTTCCTTTTTGTTTTGCCTAAAGTGATTGTTAGCTGTTCTTTTCAGACCGCATATCTTAAGAACACTGCTCATAAATCGCTGTCTGTCCTCTGGTCCCAGGGAAGCGTGTGGTGCATATGAAGAAGTTTCCCCTGGAAGGAGACAAGGAAGGGCGAGAGGCCTCCCTTTTTGTCGTGCCAGTCAGTGTCAAAGGTCGGCTGAAAATAAAAATCTTTTTGTATTAGGTTGGTTCCTTTGCTGTCACACAATTTAATTTGACAAACAAAACTCTGTCTGGACAGACAACAGCAAGCCAGTCTACAATCCAGGGAGCCCGAGCTTCTACTGCTTCCAGGACATCATGCGCGTGTGCAGTGAAACCAGCGCTCACTTCTCCTCCATCACCTCCAAGATGCTTCTGGCTTTAGACAAGTAAGGGTGTGTCTGAATAAATGTTCACTTTGCTGGGCTTTCATTGTTGCAAAAGAGTTGTGATGCGGCGGATTGTCTTTCAACGAAGCAGAAAAACTTCTGTGAAAATGAGCAGGCCATCTACCTGACAACATTGTTGCCCTGATTGGTTTGACCTAACACTACACAGAAATCTTGTCCATGATTTGAGAATTTAATGTGAATTTCATGCATTTAAAACTACAGGTTAAAATCAATATAAGATCATTTGAATGTATACAGTCAACATTAAATAGAGATTGTTGGATTAAAATCATTTGTGGAACATTAGACCCGGGAATAAGACGAAGATGTGCCTTTTACAATAAATTCTGTTGCTGATCTATGAGATAATGGAGAATTTTTTTGGAGAAACTTGGCTTTGACCTCGCCTCTTTGGCTTTAGATGGCTGGCAGAGCAACACAACGTGCCTCTTGCCATACCGGCTCTGTTCCGACCGGCCCCTGTGGAGCGGGTGAAAACCAATGTCAGCAACCCAGCCTATACAACCGAAGGCAAACTCAGCGAGGAGGGCCTACACATAGGTTATACTGCCTTGGAGATCAAGAGTAAGATGATGTCTCTGGAGAAGGCGGACATGTGTGTCGTCAACCCACTCTATGGCTCTGACCTGCAGTACACCAACCGGGTAAGAGGCCTCAGTATCTCGACTGAAAGGTCAGGTGGTGGGAGAGGAAGGTCTTCGATTTAAGTTGAGCCCTGAGCCTGCACATCCTCTAAAAGCAAGTTCCAAGATCCAATCCCTGTGTTAAGACTTCGTGCCACTACCTTAGGCCTGTGTAAAAGTGCCTATGTGTGAAATGGAGAACTAGGGCTACATTTATTTTAGTTGCCAAGAGCAGGTTTACTTGTATGTATATAGCACCAGTATTACAGGCGGCTCTGATATGAGTATCAAAATAGATGTGAATTGTTATTCACAAAATCATTGGTCTTAGCGCTGACATGACATTGACAACACAAGAATTTCATACTTCTGTCTTTTCTGAACTACTTTTATATATTTATATCGTTTTCTAATCCCAATATTGTCATTTTTTTCATGTACCTCATTAACGTTCACCCTCCTCTCTTTGTTTGCAGGTAGACAAAGTCATAATCAACCCATATTTTGGACTTGGAGCTCCAGATTACTCCAAGATCCAGATCCCCAAAAGGGAGAAGTGGCAGCATGGTCCCAACAGCGTGGCCGAGGACAAGTGAGGGCTCTTCATTTAATTGAAGCCTTATTAAGGAAGTGGGCAAATTAGCGGGCGGGGGGGGTGCCTTCCTCTCTGGACCTTTGTAAATTTTCATTCTCTCTCTCGCTCTGTCTTTCTCTCTCTCGCTGTCTGTCTGTCTCTCTCTCATCTTTCCTGTTAACCTTCACTGTATGCTGTCTGTTTAAAAACTGTCTCACTCACTATCCCACTAGGGAACACCAGTGGGTGGATGACTTTCCGCTCCACCGTAGCGCCTGTGAGGGAGACACAGACCTGCTCTCCAAACGTCTGGACAGTGGGTTTTCGGTCAAACAGCTGGACAGTGACCACTGGGCTCCCATCCATTATGCTTGCTGGTCAGTTCAATGCTCATCTCACTGGTGGAAAAAACATATCTGCAGTCACACAAAGATTTTTATTTTTTCTTTGGCAGTGGTGTTTTATGACTTTGACCCAGCTCGGTCTTCTTTGTGACTGCTTTCTATATGATGTAGGCACGGTAAAGTTGAGGCGACCAAGCTGTTACTGGAGAAAGGTAACTGTAATCCTAACTTGCTAAATGGCCAGCTCAGCTCCCCGCTTCACTTCGCTGCCAGGAGAGGACACGCAGAGATAGTCCAGCTCCTCCTGCAGCACCCTGAGATCGACCGGGTAAGAAATCTGCTGGTGTTTTGGAAAATTTCCCTTCTTCCTCTCCTCTTTTATTTACAAACTAAAACTGAAATGTAGATTAGTTTTTGAAAAAGGGTAATATGAATCTAACCTAGTCCAACCTTGGGGGTCGTCCCGGGTCGTCCTCTGTGTGGAGTTTGCATGTTCTCCCCATGTCTGCGTGGGTTTCCTCCGGGTGCTCTGGTTTCCTCCAATAGTCCAAAGACATGTAGGTCAGGTGAATCAGCTGGACTAAATTGTCTCTAGGTGTGAATGTGTCGGCCCTGTGTGATGGCCTGGCGGCCTGTCCAGGGTGTCCCCCTGCCTGCCGCCCAATGACTGCTGGGATTGGCTCCAGCACCCCACGACCCCAACTGGGATAAGCGGCTTGGATAATGGATGGATGGATGAATCTATTGAGCAGTTTGTTATAGAAAAAAATTGCCATAACCGCAATGATATCCTTAAATGACCTACTTCCCATTAGAAGTGCTTCTCATTTGTAACTTCACTTTCTACTTAAGGAAAAGGTTTTTTTTTAAAGTTGGCATGTACCTTCCTAAGTTATCGAGCTTATTTTAATGTAGAAATTGAGCTAGGTTAGATAAAGATATGGCAAAAATGGCACATTTTTAAAAATTGAGTTTTTCCATTATTAAGTATTTTATATTTTTAAATATTTAGAGCAGAAGTATAGAGAGCTTCCTCTCTTGTTGCTACCTCTTTCTTTGCACATCAGAGAATTAGAAACTGTCCATACTGGGTAGGTCAGTCTACCTCAGGGCTCGGCCATTTATGCACAATGTACACTGTCATCTTTTGCACAAAAAAAAAGAAATCCTCTTGCAATACATTTTAAGTGAGGAGATCCCTTTGTGTCAGAGGCATAAAAACCAGGTCCTGAAAGTAAAAGTACGAACCATGTATTTGCTTCACCCATGTACCAAACCAGCTGATTTCTTCAACTACTTTCCCCCTACCCAGCTGAAGAGT
The DNA here is from genome assembly GCF_029633865.1 of Lampris incognitus. Classification (NCBI taxonomy): domain Eukaryota; kingdom Metazoa; phylum Chordata; class Actinopteri; order Lampriformes; family Lampridae; genus Lampris; species Lampris incognitus. The sequence continues at coordinate 34,938,387 of NC_079228.1, read as the reverse complement.
GGTGTTGAGTAGAATTAGCTGGTTAATACATGGGTGGAGCAAATACAAGGTTAGGACTCTTCTTTTCTGGACTTTGTTTTTACGCCTCTACTTTGTGAAAACAGTTGAAAAAAGTAGAGCTAGCCATGTTATGCCTGTTAACAGCACATTGAGGACCAGCAGAAGAAATCACCACTTCAGGTGTGTGAGGAGAACAAGCAGAACGAATGGGAGGAGACGGTGAAGCTACTGCAGCAAGCCAACAGCAAACCTGTGAGTTACGCCTCAGACAACAGTTTCCACTGCCCCTGATGAACACCGCACGAAACAAAAGGAATAGTTTAAATGTGGAGAATACACCTGTCTTGTACCAGCCTGTGTCGGCAGTGGCAGTCACGTCTACCCATATCAGAGTACCACTGCTTCCCTGAAACCCTCTCCTCTTGGCTTTGATTTTGGTCCTCATTCATCGTGACTTTTACAAGTCAAATTAAATGTAGTATGCTGTCCCAGGATTTTTTTTTCAATAATATATGTGATATTTCCGTGTGTGTGCGCTCGTCCCACAGTACGAGAAGGTGCGCATCTACCGCATGGACGGCTCGTATCGCTCGGTGGAGCTTAAGCACGGCAACAACACGACAGTGCAGCAGATCATGGAGGGCATGCGATTGTCTCAAGAGACCCAGCAGTACTTCACCATTTGGATCTGTTCCGAGAACCTCAGTGAGTCACCATGAGCAGAGATATTCTGGTTGCCCTACCAGTTAAGCATGTCCTATGTTGGCTAAAGCCTAACATCTAAATCCTGGGTCTAAAACTCTGCTTAGGGACCTTTGTTGTACGTCTTTCCTTTATTTAAAGCCTTTTCTTCTCTTGTCCAATAAAGATAAAACTGACAAGAAATATGTGTTTCTGGAAAAAGGTCGTGGTGTGGCTGGGGGAAAAAAGTTTTTCTATCCTTAAACAGTTTTCTGATTTACTACCATGGTTAATATAACCTTTTTTTTGTGTGTGTGTATTTGAATAAAACCGGTTTATGTGTGTGCATTAGACCTGCAGTTGAAGCCCTACCACAAGCCGCTGCAGCACCTGCGGATGTGGACGGAGATTGTGACGGACCTCACAGTGCTGGACCCCCAGAGGGAAAACCCGCAGCTGTTCCTCCGCAGGGACGTCCGCCTGCCTCTTGAAATTGAGAAGAAGGTTTGTTGATGTTGTACTAGCGGCTTTGTTCTAATTCGAGTCTTGCATTTTGCTTTTATTGGCAGTTGTTACCTCTCCAGGAAACCACATTCAGAGGTGTTGTAGCCCTTTTGATCGGCAGATGAAAGTGCCTGGACACACCTTGAAAATAAAGATGACAGTGATCTTGATCCAACGCTGTAGTAGGTTTGTGTTAAGAGTCAGGAGTTGGCAGCCAAAAAGTGTGTTGCTGTTCTAGGACTGAATTACGCCACAACTTTTTCCTCAAGTCTTCCCTACTTTGTCTGCTTCTTGGCTGTTTTACTGTCCAAATAAATGAATGGATAATAGTATGATCACATAATATAAAAGAGTGCAATCAACAATTTCAAGTTTCTCTTAAAGAAAGTGCGGGATTATGTTTCTTACCTCTGCAGTTTGGTGTAGAATAGAGGAGAAAACGACATACAGAAATATTTATTTAGGGCTTTCAACTTCGGTGGCGATGCATGTGACTCGCCAGAGATGATCGTTTGACCTGATTGCTTAATGCATGCCAGGCTTTTTCAGAACAAGGCCTCTCATGGTTATGGTCATTTTGTGCCAGGTGGAAGACCCCCTGTCCATCCTGATCCTGTTTGACGAGGCACGCCACTGTCTGCTTAAGGGCTTCTTCCCCTCCCCAGACAACAAGCTGATCACGCTGGCCAGCCTTCTCCTGCAGATCATCTACGGCAACTACGAGAGCAAGAAGCACAAGCAAGGATTCCTCAAGTAAGATGGTTCACTTTCGATTATGTATTTATACTTAAATATGTATATACCGCATTGATCTGTCTCATAAAGGGCATGTATTTATCTATCGCATGGTAAGCTTGATTAATACAGGACGATGTTGGCATGATTAATGTCTGATAAATTTCTGATTTTTATTTTTTTTGAATTGGAATTCCTTGTCGAGGAGAGGTTATCTGGAATTCTTTGTGATCTGTTTTAAACAGTGAGGAAAACCTTAAGTCTATTATGCCAATATCCAAGGTGAAGAGCAAAGCATATCATTGGACAAGCAGGATTCTCCATGAATACAAGGTATGTTCCACCTATTCTCCTTCAAATGAAAACTCATTCTCATCATGTCTCATCATTTGCCTCTGCCTCTTCATCCCCCAACAGGCCCTCAGCACCAGCGAGGGTGTTAGCAAGGAGATGCATCATCTCCAGCGGCTGTTTCTGCAAAACTGCTGGGACATCCCTACCTATGGAGCTGCCTTCTTCACAGGCCAGGTGTACACCAAAGCCAGTGCCAGCAACCACAAAGTCATCCGTGTATTTGTAGGCGTCAACACAAAAGGCTTGCACCTCATGAATATGGAGACCAAGGTATCCCACACCTGTATGAATTGACAAGCTATTTTTAATGCTTTAGGCTTGAGTTATGTCATTTATTACCCAGACCTTGGGATGTCTGGGAATGTTTTGGATATTCTCCTCTTTGGATCCCAATTTCGCATGTTCAGTGACCTGTTTACCTAAGGCCCCAGGTGGTGTACACTTCCACATGCATCCTCTGACACACATGTAGCTAGCTGACAGCTGCTTTTCACCTGCCAGCTGCAGGTTTCTATAGGGGAACATAATGCATGCATAGTCATACTATTTCCCCTAGATCCACCTGCAGCTGTGAAGGCTCCCAGTTGTAGCAGCCACTAATTGCAGTGGTGGGACGCATTACCCCGACCGGCTTTCCTCCCAGGAGCATGGCCAGTTGTGCTCCCCATCAGCATCAGAGTTCAAACCTCTGCATTAGAATGCTAAGTTCACTGTGCCCCATTGTCTGTAAGTGTAATGTCTGAGAGAAGTTCTCAGTGTTAAACTACATCTGCCGGTTCATTTCAGGAGGAGCCATGGCTTGCAATAAATGATAACAATCTGGCAATCAGATAAATTATATAAACACTGATGAACCAAAACATTATAAACACTCACAGGTGAACCGCATAACATTTATCATCTCCAAACAAGGGCACGTATGGAGGTCTGGGTAGAATAGATGGTAAGCGATCAATCAGTTTTCATAGTCAATGTGTTGGATGCAGGAGAAATGGGCAGGAGTAAAGACCTGAGTGACTTTGACAAGGGTCACATTGTTATGGCCAGACGACTGTGTCAGAGCATCTCTGAAATGGCAAGGCTTGTGGGGTGCTCCTGGTCAGTAGTGGTGAGTACCTACTGACTGGTCCGAGGAGGGAAAAACTGCAAACCGGCGACAGGGCGTTGGGCGCCCAAGGCTGATCGATACGCAAGGGCAACGAAGGCTATCCCGTCTGGTCTGAACCGACAGAAGGGTACTGCGGCACAAGTCACAGAAAATTTTACCAACGGTTACGGGAGGAATGTGCCACAACACTCAGTGCATTGCACCCTGCTGTGTATGGGGCTGCGTAGCCACTGTTGAAAGCGCCTAAAATGGACATGCGAGCTTCAGAACTGGGCCTTGGAGCAGTGGAAGAAGGTCGCCTGGTCCGATGAGTCCCGTTTTCTTTTTAGATCACGTGGATGGCCGTGTACGTGTGTGCCGTTTACCCGGGAAAGTGATGGCACCAGGATGCGCTGTGGGAAGACGACAAGCCGGTGGAGGGAGTGTGATGCTGTGGTCAGTGTTCTGCAGGGAAACCCTGGGTCCGGCCATTCGTGTGGATGTCAATTTGACACGTGCCACCTACCTAAACATCGTTACAGACCAGGTACACCCCTTCATGGCAATGGTATTCCCTGACGGCAGTGGCCTCTTTCAGAAGGATAATGCACCCATCCACATGGCACACATTGTTCGGGAATGGTTTGAGGGACATAATGAAGTATTCATGGTGTTGCCTTGGCCTCCAAATTCTCCAGATCTCAATCCAATCCCCGGCGGCTCCGCCTCGCAACTTACAGGACTTAAAGGATCTGGTGTTGATGTCTTTGTGTCAGATACCACAGGACACCTTCAGGAGTCTTTTAGGGGCCACGCCTCGGCTGGTCAGCGCTGTTTTTGGCGGCACACGGAGGATCAGCAGCATATTAGGCAGGTGGTCATAATGTTTTGGCTCATCAGTGTAGGAGAGATAGACGACCTATCCTTCTAATATGCATACTTTGATTACAATACCCTCTTTTATCGTGATATTGCCAGGTCCTTCTCATCAGTTTAGAGTACGGTGCTTTCATGTGGCAGCTTGGACACGCTGACCAGTACTTCCAGATCCACAGTGTGGAAAACAAAATGAACTTCATTGTGCACACTAAACAGGTAAGTACACAGAACCATTCTTATGGTGTTTTATGGCTTTCAGGACAAATGGGGGTAGTTGCAACTATAAATCTTAACCTGTGGATTATCAGATATTAAAAACGTATATAAATCACCCTGGATTAGTTTGGTAAAGGTGTATAATCTGATTATTATTTTGCGGGGATCACGGCTACAGTCTGATTCACTTTATTCAGCATTAACGTTGGAACGTAAGATTATAAAAATGTTGCACCTAGTTTTGCAAAAGATGCTCACAACAAATGTTTTGTTTTATTTTCTTTTTAAGGCCGGCCTTATTGTGAAACTGTTAATGAAACTGAGTGGACAGATGACTCCAAATGATAAAAGCTTGTCAGACAAGTATGCTTATGGCTGAAGAACTGTTGGAGATGGCACCACTGTCCACGATGCGAGTGTGGCTTGCTTTTGTTCATTAGAACTACAGTAAATGTATATGGAGAGGGACACGAGGGCTACGGGTCGAAACTGGTGCCACCAGAAATTTAATTCAAAGCCGTCTTAATTTGTGATGCTCATGCTGAATTATTTTATTCCACAACTGAATTTGAATTTGCTTTGATTAGATTTCAATATTGAATGTAGTGGTTTAAAATAAAAGTCGTTAATATGTTCTGCACTGCCAACTTCCTAATTTGCTAGCTGGTTACCACAGATGAGCTGTAAGAAATAAGAAAATTAAAGTTAAATGCAATGGAGACTAAACTCAAAATTCAAACTATTCAATTCCAAATTATGAAATACAAATTCAAGCTCTGCTATTGAAATTCGTATTTATGTCTCAAACCATCAATTTGAAATATTGCAATATAATTTCTGGGGGTACTAATTACCACCCATTGAGGGCTCTGACCAAAAGCATCATTTTGTATATTATAAAGATATATTATAAAGGTTTCACAGCTTAACATTGTTTTTTTTTTTGCAATGCTTGAAATTGTACATTAAAACCCTGTAACTTTTTCGTTGAATGTAAATATGTTAATTTAATACTCTAGTAGTTCATTTTAATAAAATGAATATTGTGTACATACATTTAAGAAGTTGTTGGAAGTTGTTCTGTCAGTTCAAAACAAAATGACAAAGAACGTCGGCCTTGAAAAACGAGCTTAATGCGCCGCAAACTGCTCAAAACTATTTGGTCTAACTTGTACTTTGAAATAACCATGTGCAACATTTCTCCAAGTCCTGTTTCTATTAGTGACCGTGGCAATGTCCAATTAACTTTAATGATGACGTCACCACGGTAAATGGGCGAAGCAGACTGTAGTTGACTTACCTATGAACAGATGTAACTGTGCCTGCTGATGGTTTGAGTTCAGTGTGGTTTTCCCTAAAGCTTAATCCATAAAAGGCACTCATGAAAAGATGGATTTTGGATCGGGGAATGGGGGACCGCCCCCCCCCCCCCAAAAAACCCCAAAACAAGCATGCCAGTTGCTTGGCATAAAATGAATCTATTTTGTTTCCAACAACACCCTTCAACACATTTACCAGTTTGCAACAAGCCCTTTACTAATCTAGCGTTATCATAGATCAAAACAATGTATGGAAGTTTTTCGTGACCTAATTTGAAATTGAAATGTGACCTGCAGAGAGGACCAACAAAACTGATCCACGATCCAAACGTGCCACTGCCAACAAATCATTAAACCCACGTTTGCAGATGTGCATTAACTGACCCGGCAAAAGTGCGTTGTCGTCAAAATAAGAATGCTTTCCAAATTACAAATGCATGTCTTTATTTCTGCCATTTAAGGACATTTGCAAATCAAAGTTTTGTTGACCGAGCGGTTTTCACTTGTGTATGTGTAAAGTGGGAGGAAGGCAATGAGAACCAGAAAGGAAGATTTCTGCAAAGGGGACTTGATATGTTGTAGCCCGTTTGATGCAGAAAAGCAAAATGTGCTAATAACTTGTATACAAGACAAATAAGTTATACTTAAATTGTAATTATGCCATTGTAATATACACCCAATATTCTGCACTACTCTTCTTACCAATGCAAATACACTTGTGGCAAATCTCTACCACAGCTGGAGCTCTACCACGGACACGTGCTCGTCGAGGGCTCAAAAACACCACGCGTGTACCTGCTAGTTAAGTTAAAGTAATATGCTAATATGGAAGAATGATCTGTCTGATGAACAGCCCACTTGCGATGAACAGTCCACTTGCGATGAACAGTCCACTTGCAATGAACAGCCCACTTGCAATGATCAGTCCACTTGCAATGAACAGCCCACTTGTAATGCACAGTCCACTTGTAATGAACAGTCCACTTGTAATGAACAGTCCACTTGTAATGAACAGTCCACTTGTAATGAACAGTCCACTTGCAATGAACAGCCCACTTGCAATGAACAGCCCACTTGTAATGAACAGTCCACTTGCAATGAACAGTCCACTTGTAATGAACAGTCCACTTGCAATGAACAGTCCACTTGTAATGAACAGCCCACTTGCAACGAACAGTCCACTTGCAATGAACAGCCCACTTGTAATGAACAGCCCACTTGCAATGAACAGCCCACTTGCAATGAACAGTCCACTTGCAATGAACAGTCCACTTGCAATGAACAGTCCACTTGTAATGAACAGTCCACTTGCAATGAACAGTCCACTTGCAATGAACAGCCCACTTGCAATGAACAGCCCACTTGCAATGAACAGCCCACTTGTAATGAACAGTCCACTTGCAATGAACAGTCCACTTGTAATGAACAGCCCACTTGCAATGAACAGCCCACTTGTAATGAACAGTCCACTTGTAATTCAGCATCCTCAGAGACACACGTCTCCACAAAGCAACTAATTCGGGCCCTGCTGGTTTTAAGGAGTGCAAGACCTCTTTTCACCCTGATGGACTCGGTGGAGTGAAAATGCCAGGGACAACGCCAGTGGGTTAAGTCTTCATCGAGCTCTGTAAACAAAACAAAAAGGGGGGCAAATAACAACAATTCAACACTGAATTCAGAGGTTTCGAGGCCCCCCAGTGTCCTACTACCCCCCCTTTTTTCCCTCCCCAATCGTGTCCGGCCAATTACCCTACCACCGCCGCTCTCCTACCACCCATTTGCGCCTGTTATGAACCGGCCAGTGACGTCATATAGCGCGACATCGGTCCAGATAGCGGCGTCCAATAAGGTTGTTGGACGGCGTTGGTTGGCATTTCGACCAGCCAATGAAACGCCGCAGTCGGTCAGGCGTGGGCAGGACCACTAGCGAAGCGCTGGGTGTGGAGATGTCATCTGACGGCACTTGCGGTCCTCCACCATCTCCTCCTCCTCCTCCTCCGCCCGGGCCACGGGTGTCTTCGGCTCTCCCGACTTTAAAACTTTGGGAGACGCGAACACCTCCGAGGGGAATTGGCAGGTTTGAGAAGAAACCCCCCCCCCCACCCGGTTGGAGATTAGAAAATGACGGCGCACTTTTATCAGATGGGCACCAAGTTGCTCGGGGAGACCGTCGGACATGTGAGCGACAGTTTGACGTCAGTGGTCCTGGCAGCATCCGTCGTCACGCTGGCTCTGGGCTACCTGTCCAAGCTGCTCATCAGACAGCTGCCGTCCTCGGACAAACAGAAGGTACGTCAGCGAGCTTCACCTTCACTCACAAGAAATCAATACCAACTCCCATATTTTCACAATGTGTGTGTGTGTGTTAGTTAGCTAGTGTAAACTACTAATAAGACACGTTAGCTAGGCCAGTGTTTCTCAACCGGGGGTCCGCGGACCCCTAGTGGTCCGTGGTGTAATTGCAAGGGGTCCGTGAAAATAAAATATCTTTTAAAAAAAAGATCCTATGACATTTATAGAAATGGGATTATTTTACTCAAATGTGACTGAGACCTTTATCTACCTAAACTATAAAGGGTAACAGGGCTTTTTTTCTCTAATTACATCTGTTTCACAAGTGTAATTTATTGTATTTTAATAAGAGATCTCGCTCCCGTTTGCATTGTTAAAAGTTACTGCATAACAATTCTGTTGTTACATATATCTGAAAGTTACTGAATACATATTCTGTTTTGTTACATATATCTGAAAGTTACTGAATACATATTCTGTTTTGTTAACTATATTGTGGAGTTAGAAAACAACGAGACAGGAGACGTGAGAGTAGACGTAGTCGAGGTAGTTTACTAGCTCCAACTTTGCATGTCATACATTCGACAACGACACTGAACTGTCAACCGGAAGCGGAAGTGCATCCTCTGACCCCTCGCCTCTTCCCCTAAAGGTACACCGTCCTCTTAGGTGAATGTCTCTCGTCATATAGATGTGGGTCACCACAATATCTAAGTTACAACTGAAAGCTCTTATTTTTGCCCCAAAGAGTGAATAAATGCTATAATGCAATTTAAAATGCAGTTTCTACTGTTTCTATCAAATTGCAACCCCCCTCCCCCAAGATCAGGTGGAGGGGTCCTCAGGGTAGATCAAAAATACGCAGGGGGTCCAGGACCCCAAAAAGGTTGAGAACCACTGAGCTAGGTGGTCTGACCCTTTAGCCGAGCGGTTAGTGGCGCAGTACACCCCGTATCGAATCCCGCACCGGGCAAGAAAATAACCGTTTACATTGGTGTAGATAGCGGCACCGAAAACTAAAGCACTTATGATCCTAATTCTTTAAGGAGGTGGTAGGTATTGTCTCAGAGAGTAAGGTGAAAATCCCAGAAAATTATAAATATGCAAAATATGCATTTTTCTTAAAATGGCTAAAAACCACTTTTCTCGGCATTTCAGATGATTCTGAGCATCTTTGATTTTTTCACCTATATATAAGAAAAATTTGTGGGACTCAAATGTTTTGGCATTATGCAAAATATATGCATTTTTGCAAAAATGCACTTATGAGCCTCATTTTTTTTTGGAGGTGGTAGGTATTGTTCCAGAGAGGACCAGAAAAATAGCAGATGAGCATTTGGGGGGAGGGAGTTGGAGTGGGAGGGGGGGGGGTTTAGGGGCAGGGGGAAGGCGGTTAGCTGGCAGGATGAAGAGGAGGGAGATTTAGACGGGTGAATAACCAAACCGCTACATTGTAGCGGGGTTCTTCTAGTATAATTATAATTCTGCTCGCAACCGCTTTAATTTCTCTGCTTCTTTCTAAAGTATCACTTTGAGTTGCATATTATGTATGCAAAGTGTACATTTATTGTTGTAAATTTGTTATTATTGTTATTTTTTTGCTGCAAATGTGTTTTGCTCTTTAATTCGCACGTACCCCATTCTAGTCCTCTGGCCTCATTGTCTAAAACTTTTGTCATTTTAGAAATACCCACCTTACATACCCTCCGGCATTCCATTTCTTGGACATGCAGTTGCATTTGGGAAGAGCCCCATTGAATTCCTGGAGGACGCGTATGAAAAAGTAAGAGTTCAGACTGATTTTCAGGTGCACCCGTAGGCGTCGTGGCCTCCTGCTGCCTCACTGACACAAACTTTAACCCCTCTCTTTTGAAACGCTTTGAAAAGCCTAATCTTGATTACTCTGGTGTCTCTTTCGCAGTATGGCCCCGTATTTAGTTTTACAATGGTGGGCAAAACGTTCACCTACCTGCTGGGCAGTGAAGCTGCCACGTTGATGTTCAACAGCAAGAACGAGGACCTCAACGCCGAGGACGTCTACTCCAAACTGACCACTCCGGTATTTGGCAGAGGCGTTGCATATGATGTACCAAACCACGTGAGTCAGATGAAACCGCTTTATTGAGTAAAACGCAACACCTGAGGAATTAAAATGAGAAAACGGCTCAGTGTGGGGTGTAAACATCCCTGATCCACAAGGAACCAGTTGTAAGCGCAGATGATTCCTGACCTTTTCAACGTGGGTTTTGTGAAATATGCTGCAGGTCTTTCTGGAACAGAAGAAGATTTTGAAGACTGGACTTCACATCGCTCAATTTAAGAAGCATGTCAAGATCATCGAGGACGAGACCAAGGACTATTTTAAAAGATGGGGAGACAGCGGGGAGAGAAGTAAGATCTTTTTACGTCAGGCGTTTCTCACTCACCACACGTACTCTGTTTCACGGTTACGACAGCTGGTGCAAACCAGACCTGGGAGAGTCACATGTAACAATGAAACCCATCACAGTTCTTCAGCTGCTGCGGATAGGAGCCGTTGACTTTACCCTACAGAATACTAAAATCAGCTCGTAGTCAGAACAACCCATTATTTTACATGTAAAAGGACGGTTTTAATCATAGCTTTCACTGTCTAAAAACTTGTTTCTCTTGAAACATGATTTGGAAATACTTGGCACAATAATCTTTTTTTGAAAGAATCTGCGAAGAATTAGTTAAAAGGTTTTTTTGCAGTCACACATGTCATTCCCCAAACTGATATCTTCTCAATCCTCGTTACAAATAGTCACGTGGTCATCATGTCATAAAAACCACTTTAATCATGACACATTGTGTGCATACTAACTAGAAATTATCCGTTTTCACGTATCTCTGAGTGAGAGTCAAACGAAGCCATGCAGATGCACCCCTCAAGAAGGCCAAAGTGCAGGGTGCCTGTTAGTGTGGTGTCCCTGGAGCAGTCTTTGGGGCTCGGTGCCTTGCTCAAGGGCACATAGGCAGTGAGCCAGTGTATGTGATGTAGGTACCATTGCACCATGGTGAGCACAGTATATGTAGATGCAGTTTTCAGTTTTTTTGCACATTATGCGTTTTTCAGCCGGGATTTCAACCTGTGGTTTTCTGGTTGTTGGAGAGGTTCTCCAGGTTTCTGTTTTGAAATCCATGTTGTATAATAGCAACAGCTAACCCAAACAGTTGAACAATTGACCAAGACATGAATAAAACCATCTAGTGGTATATTTGGGAGTGGGGAGTGGGGGGGGGGGGTTACAAATGCTAAAAAAAAAAAAAGAAAAAGGAATTTCTGTGTAAATGGGGAACGACACCCGAATATCTCTCCTTCTAAACTGATCTGTCTCTTCCGGTGTCAGACCTGTTTGAGGCTCTCTCTGAGCTGATCATCCTCACTGCCAGCAGCTGCCTCCATGGGAAGGAGATCCGCAGCATGCTGGATGAAAAGGTGGCTCAGCTCTACACAGACCTGGATGGGGGGTTCAGTCACGCTGCCTGGCTCCTGCCTGGATGGTTGCCCCTACCCAGCTTCAGGTACAGCCCTACTGGAGGCTTACAACGCACAGTACCTTAATATGACCACTGACAAAGCCATGGGAGACATTTTTGAGTTTTGTTCGGTCTCTGCAGAGGATGAAATCACAAGGCGGCAGTGTAGTACAGTTACATGAAAAATCAAGAATGCTGAAATAATAAATAAATAGATGGATAAATAAGTTAAAATAATGCTGAAGTTGCAGATGCTGTAGTTTATGATGTAAAGGGCATAATACATGAAAAGGGCACTGTCGCGTTACGTGAACCAGTGCCATCCATAAATCTTACAGGTGGGAAGCTGTATTATGTAAATGTGGAAAAACCCATTCCAGCAACGTTAGAGAATGTATATTTTGAAAGCAGCTATACATGTAGTGTACACATCTGTTGCTTTTATTATCTATTTATTACCATTGTTAATGCTGTAAGACTATGAAGGTAGCTGCTGGCTGTTGGAAAGTGAGCAGCTCAGCATCCAGATATTGGGTGGCAATTATGGATAATCTAACTGAACATGTTGGATGACCGCAAAGAAAGAAGTGAGAAACGCAGTCGTTTATACCAGAGACTAGTCCTAAACATCACAGGAGTCACATATATATAAGAAAAAAAACCTTTAACTCTTTTCCTGGTCAGGCGGAGGGACAGAGCTCACAGAGAGATCAAGAACATCTTCTTTAAGGTGATTCAGAAGCGCAGGAAGTCGGAGGAGAAAGTGGACGACATCCTGCAGACCCTTATTGATGCAACCTACAAGTAAGCCGACTTCATTTAACCAGTATTTGAAACGCCGCAGCACAAGGGCCTTGATAGCAAAATTGTTGGGTGAGTCGTATGGAATTACTATTGTAGTGTAAATGCATGCTTTTAAAGAGTAAACCTATGCTACTGGATCGTATATCTTTTCTTGGTGGGTTACCTGTTCCTCTCCGTAAAGCCATATCAAATAGTTTGCTCTTGCTTGGTACAGCTAACTTGCTAATGATGCTAAGAAGTCTGTACACTTGTAATCAAGTTATTAACTCGTTATTATTTATTGCTGTTTGGCAACAACATCAGCCAAAAGTCAACACTTGTCACACAATGAGAGGCCAAAAGAAACACAAAACAGATGTTGAGATTTGGTATGTTCACAGTATAAAAACATGCCTCAAGAAAACCTATGAGGCAAATGACAAGTGCGCCTGCTGGTGGCCTTTTTGAAACACACCACTGCAAATGAAATGTATTATAGATCAGTAAAAGACGTTCTACAAGCTTTGGGCTTTTTGAGTGAAGATGTAAGAGAGTCCTTCATTCTCTGTCCAGAGAGGGACGTCCTCTGACTGATGACGAGATTGCGGGGATGCTAATTGGTCTCCTCCTGGCCGGTCAGCACACCTCCTCCACCACTAGTTCCTGGATGGGCTTCTTCCTGGCCAGAGACAAGGCCCTACAGGAGCGCTGCTACGCGGAGCAGAGGGCCGTATGTGGAGAAGACTTGACTTCACTGGACTTTGACCAGGTATTTTACCGTTTTGTCACTTTGAGGAGTTGCATTTATTATGTGTACCTGTCCTGTGTCTAAGTACTATCCCTCACTTATACCGTGGTCATAGAGAATACTTGTTTCTGATTGGCTGAAGGGTTAAAACCGTACATTGCACACGTAGTTCAGCTAAAATCCAATTAGTGTTCTAAATTAATGCGCTGGCCACAGTTTTTAGCAACACGCTGTTTACTATCAAGTGCACTGAGCATTAAAAGTTAGCTTTTCAAGTCCAAAATAAGTGAATGCTTTTATTTTAATCCATTGGTAAGGGACCACGGTGTAAACGGGATAGCCCCTTACTTAGCGCACACCTTCCAGCCATCCAGAAACCAGTATTCTCCATGAACATTATATATCAAATTATAACCAAGAGCCAGTGTTGTAGGACTTGAGCACTGATGACTCGGACTCGAGCATTGACTGCGTTTGGACTCGGAAGTTGGAGATGAGGACTTGGACTTGTTAATTGATAGACTTTTTTTTTGTTAGTTTTTTTGTAATAGGCCCTAATAATTTGGCATTAGATATTGATAGCTGTATTAATACCGTAACATTATTCAATTTCGTCCAAGGGCAGGCACGTGTGTTCCACCTACATGCGGATTCATGTGCATAATAACCTCATGTTCAGTAACAGTTAGTGCTAAGATGCCTAACTCGAACTCGACTCGGACTCAGGTAATGGGGACTTGACTCTTCTTTGGGGACTCAGACTTGGACTCAAGGTTTAGTGACTCGACTACAACACTGCCAAGAGCTATAGAGAGTATAGAGCTTTGTGTCACCTCCGAAAACAGTGATAAACTAAGGAAAAGCCAATTATCATTGCACAATTTCGAAGTGTGCTTTTGCTCGTCATTAAAGAAACATGACACGAGTCGCGGTGAAAGCTGTGGTCTACTGACTCCACCTGACATGGAAATGAAAGGGAGCAACGTGAAGCCAGAACCTCTTTAACCATTTTGACAGCAAAGACATGGCTCGTGCAAAGCGGCTTTCAAAGACTTTAAAACCATCTACAGTTGTACAGTTCTGGATGGTCGTAGTGCTTGCAGAAAGTAGGACAAAACTTTTTTTTAAACGTTTTAACATGTTTACTGGTGTCCTCCTCAAGCTGAAGGATCTCAACTTGTTGGACCGCTGTTTGAAAGAAACCCTGCGGCTTCGCCCCCCCATCATGACCATGATGAGGATGGCCCGCTCCCCTCAGGTATGGCTGTCCAGCTCGGTTTACAGGCTAACTGCATGAGTAGATCAGCATTCCTGGTTTTTAACAGTTGAAGCTACAATCCTGAAGATTTAGAATGTGCAAGGATTGTGTGCTTTTTGATACTTCCTAGTGCCGGTGTATTTTAGACATTAAATGTAAATGGCATTCATTTTTCACTTTCGGGTTTCAACACACGTTTTCCTGACATCAATAAGAAAGTTTTCTCTTTCCTGTACTAGCTGGAGATCTCTGACCACATCCTTCTGCTGGGGAAGGTCAAAGGCAGCTCTCTAACAATGTGCTGTACATATTCCCGTCTTGTCTCTCAGACAGCAGCAGGCTACACCATCCCTGTAGGCCACCAGGTGTGTGTGTCTCCCACTGTCAACCACCGTCTGCAGGACACGTGGGTGGAGAGAACAGTGTTCAACCCCGACCGCTATCTCAGCAACAACCCGGCTGCAGGGGAGAAGTTTGCCTATGTGCCCTTCGGAGCCGGTGAGGAGAATGAATTAATGTCATATATACTTCTGAATCTAAAAGACGAAGCGGTGTTATTACCTTGCATTCAAAGCAGGAGCAGAGAGGGTTAAAATGTGGTCCCTAAGTACACCCAAGAAGATGCATAAGTCTCCATTGAGAACACTGAATAAATGAAAAACTGTCTCACAGCTGAAAAGCTTCTTTTCTCTGGAGTTTTGATGAATGGCTGCTCTCATAGGTATCTGATTCATATGAGAATTTCAAGAGTAATTATTTAGAGCATAATTATTGTTTTCCAAGCATAACCGTTGCTTTCTACAGTAGCCTTAAAATCTCAAATTTGAGATATGTTATCTGTAAACCGGAGTATGACAGTACATGACAGCTTTTCAGCAGGCAGGACCGGCCGTGGTACAGTTTGTCGGCCGACATGCTGCATCCAAATCACTCGACTGCCAAGCATTATTTTTCAATTCATTTTTTTTATTCCTGATAGGTCGTCACCGTTGTATTGGGGAGAACTTTGCTTATGTCCAGATCAAGACCATCTGGTCCACCATGCTGCGCATGTATGAGTTTGACCTTGTGGACAACTATTTCCCGGAAGTCAACTACACCACAATGATACACACCCCGCACCACCCCATCATCAGATACAAGAGGAGAAAGCACTGAAGCAGAGGGCACGTTTCCATCCAGAGGATGAGTTTGAATTTAAATAGACTTTGAAGTGATTAAAAAAAAATTTTTTTTAAAAATGCAAATCTGAAATGTTTTCCTTGGTGTTAGCTATTCAAGGAAGCAAAACCCTTTTTCCGTTCGTTCGACACTTTGGTGTTTCCACTCAGCTTTTCTTTTTAGCAACTAAAAATTTCACAGCTAAGGATGGAAATCGCCACAGGATCCACGACGTCAGATTCGCTGTCTTAACAGCCTGATTGCTGGAAACTAACAGCAAATTCTTAGGACCTGAATTTGAAGAATCGGACTGGTGTTGGGCGTTCAAGCAAGCAAAACCCTTTTTCCATTCCTTCGTTGCTTTGGTGTTCCCACTCAGCTTTTCTTTTCAGCGACTAAACATTTTACGGCTAAGGACGCAAATCACCGAAGGATCCACCGTCTAACGTCCCGATTGTTGGAGACTCGCAGCGAATTCTTAGGACCTGAATTTGAAGAATCGGACGAATGCACTGCACCCCGGCTTAATGTCATTTCTCCAGTCTGTGGCTGACATCCAGTGCCTTTTTGCATCCCTAAATACAAAGTAGGAAACAGCACCATAATGTATAAATACTGTAAATGCATGTATTCACTGAAATTGATATTCAGAATGAATCCTGTACAAAAAAAAAAAAAGGAAAGGGACTGTACAGGGCATGCCGACTGACACTACTACGCCTTGGTTGATGAAATCAACTTTGTTCACCGCCGAGTTGTAAACTTTGCACGAAATGAAAACATTTCCTACCTTTGTGTTCCATGTGAAGTTGTTCTGTCCCTGTATTCCAGAAAGTAAATAAAATTTGTACAAATATTAGATTGTATTTTTTTTTAATAAACTGGTAGAGTCTCCATCTCTTGGGGATAGGGAAGTAGTCCACAATCATTCAAATATTATAGTTCTTTATTTCAGTTTTTGACAAAATACCCAGAAAATTCAAAGCTCCTACCCTTTACAAAAATACGTCCTCTACAAATGTCTTCTGTAGTGTCTGTCTGAGAAACCGACCTAACACAAAACACAGTGTAGTGTATAAGATCCAGTAGCAGCCTCCTTAACAGTAAACCCAAACATTTTCCTACGTAATGTTCCACCCATACAACACATACATTATATAAATTAATCAAAGGTTTTTTAAATTAGCATTTAACAAATATACATGATTGTAATTCATACACAACAAAGAGACAGATAAAATTACAAACAACTGTTCGCAAGTGCCGGCGACAAAAGCCCAATTACAAGATGTCATACGCTTAAAAAAAAAAAGGTTTTGGTCCACATGGAATAAACTGTCCACACCATAATGATAGAAAACCGCGGAGCGCTCAGCACAAGAAAAGGCAACTGAGTTTCTTCAAGCCATTTCCAAAGTAACTTCTTAACGTCTATCTTCTCAAGCCAAAGTGCAACTGAGCATAGGAAGAAGAACCTTTGGAGAGCAAAAAATCAAAACATAAATAAAAGTGTCTCAGCAACTTTGGAACAGTTGAAACTTGCACTTTGGGGAGGACATCCCAGGAACTGGAACATCACTCACAAATAAACAACACGCAGACATACATTTTGGAGGCTAGTCAATCCTATTACTTCACACTATTACTATTCATTCCTCTTTCTACCGCTATTACTTCATAATGTGATGTAAGTGGCAATCTCGAAGCTGACGACTGCCAGATGACTATCTCTAATGCTTCTCTCTGGTTGGTCCACCAGAGAAGTTCCTCTTCATCCTCTCTGATGGACCATCACTGCTCACTAACTAAATAAATGATAAAAGTCTGTTACTATTCTTGTGTTAATATATGCAGTCTTTGTTGGACCAAGCAGAGCTTCTCTCTGGTGACCAACCACAAGTAAAACATCAGTTTCTGTCATGGCTCATATGGCAAGCTTGACATGTTTTTCACGGGAGGTGTCAGAATGCAAATGCTTTCTGAAACAAGAGTTTATGAACTGAGGGTGAGGTGAATCGTTACCGTTTTAGCATAGCCGGTGATGGATGGTAACAAAAAGGACATTTGTTTATATCAAAAAGTTGGAGTTAATTGTTGTATCTATAGAATAGCTATGCCTCGTAAGTGGGTCCTTTGGTATCAAACTGTAATAATGGTCAGCAGATCAGTGTTGCACTGAAGGGGATAAAAATAACTACACACACTCACTCAGTGTCACACAATTTGTGTTGTGAGTGTATGTGTATCTGCATTTGTGCGCCCATGGGTTACCTGATGTCACACTTCCAAGCCTTCTCTGCAGGGCCTCCAATCTGGAAATGTAGTCCGTGAGAGCCCGGTCTGGGTCGTAGTTCTGGAGATGGGAGCAGGTCAGAGAGCTCGCGTCGCCTGTCATGTGGAACCTAAACAACCACCAACTTATAAGTTACACTGAAAAAAGAAACAACTAAAACACATATGATCCTTAATATAGATGAACTTTTATATTGTCTCTATTTCATGAATAATAATACGAATAATTTATGACTTAAGGGGGAATTTTTGGAGTTAATATGGTTTTCTAGCTCAGACATGATCTTTAATTGATGAAACTCACAGCTGATTTCATTATGAATTCTACTCCATTTGACCATGCTGCAGTGTGCGGTATGCCTTTGAAGTAGAGATGTACCTGTGTGGTGTAGAGGAGACTGCAGATCTCGGGGAGTCACGTCCACTACGTCCCCTACTGCTGCACACTCCCCCTCCTCTCTCCCTGTACACCTCCACACTCCCTGGGTGAAGAAGGTAAGGGGAGTCTCTTGCCTCCGTACCTGACAGACATTTATGACTCACTTGATTAGTCATGTTCTGAACATCCGTTTCATGTATGTAAATGTCCTTTGACAAAAAGAGTATGAAATCGTGACACAATCCCCTATGGGTGTTTAGGTCTCCTGGTACCTGTCGTTTGTCCTACTCCATTCTTGTTGACGCTGCCCAAAGTTACTGAGTTCATCCCAGTTGCCTTCTGCCACCGCTTGACCAGGAAACGCATTCTTTCAAGAAAAGAGTAAAAAGAATTACTTTTGATCCCACAGTTATGTCTGCAGACTTTAATATCTCATTTGTAGAAGTTCCACTGAGTAGGGATTTTCTTTATCAGCTGGATTTGAGAAGCAAAACTAAAACACACAGTGCACAACACAACAGTCCGACCCCGCAGTTCCTACCTGGAGAGGGCAATGGAGACTCGGACTGCCGAGCGGAAGCGCATCAGCCCCCGGCGGCGCTGGCTGAGGGAGTCCAGGCTCGAGAGTGACGGCCGACCGCCCATCCTGGAGATGAGTGACAGCGTGGCTTCCTCACACTCCTGGAAACCTCCCAACAGTAACAGCAGGTACTTCTTCTGGTAGATCAGCGCTTTGCGGAAGCTCTCCGACCGCAGGTACTTTCCGTACATCCTCTAGAAGAAGTGAGACAGCGAAAAGAGGAGCGAAAAGGAGAGAGAGAAAGGATGAGCCTATCATGACATCATGACATGCAGTTAAGATTTATCCACACTGCCTATATACCTTTCTCTACATCTACCAGTTACATTATACACAAACGGCTATAACCAGGATGATATATTCAAAATAGGGCTCGGCAAATAATTCAATATTATTTTTTATGGTCTTGGTATTGTCTCAGGATGAAATCTGGATACTGTCATATCATGACACAATTTTGCCGTCTTAAATTTATGATCATCTATTGCCTTAACTGCAAAATGTGGTCTGAAATACTTGAAGGCGTATTATTTGAAAACTAAGGATGGTTTGACATGATACTTTACATTACCACATTACATAATTACATACATTACAGTTTAATATGATGAACCTCAGATGGGTTCTTAAATATAATTATGTATATGTAAGCAGATAACG
The DNA here is from genome assembly GCF_029633865.1 of Lampris incognitus. Classification (NCBI taxonomy): domain Eukaryota; kingdom Metazoa; phylum Chordata; class Actinopteri; order Lampriformes; family Lampridae; genus Lampris; species Lampris incognitus. The sequence continues at coordinate 34,918,958 of NC_079228.1, read as the reverse complement.
TGATCACGTAAACTTCGCAATGATGATTGTAATAATATTCTCCATACAAAGCAAGAATTCAAACCATCGGTCTTATTTTGTACCACAGGATTTACAAACTAGGCTTGGGTAGTTTAGTTGTCAGTGTCAATTCTTGGAACAGGTTGACACATACATGTGGATGATAGCCAGATGCCCTTAATGAGACACTTTAACACAAATTTGAACAGGGATCTGACCAGCAACCTCTACAACACAGCTGGCTACTGTCTTCCCCCATGAACTGAACTGAGGAGTCTCTCATACATTGTTAGACTACAATCCCAAATGAAAGCGTTGGTTGCCAGACCTTAAGAGCCGCATTGTCGGCCTCAGGCCCGGACGCTTCTCGCAGGACGTCAGTCCTGATCTCTCCTCTCAGGCGGGCCACCTGAGCCTGGGTCAGATGCAGTGCCTTCTCTAGTCGCAGCCTCTCCCGAGCCCAGGCCTCCCGCTCCTGGGAGAGCAAGAGGCCTGCGGAGTCCATCTTGGTTGCTCCTCTCCTGCTGCCAGACTACAAGGGGGAAAAACACTATTTAGTTGGGGTCAACTGATAAAAACTGCAAAGCTAACAGTGCACTGTGTGTTATTTCTATAGTTTGAAGAGGGCTGATGAATATCGTGCTTAAAAAAAAACCAAAACAACAAACTCAAGGTTAGCAACCCCAGTGAAGAACAGTTATAACAGACATCCCAATACTGACTTGTGGCATGAATAAAACTCCAATTCATTACCTGATATCAAAGCTGTCATGTCCATCTGTCTTGGTATACCTAGAATGTACTCATGCTTTCTGCTCAATCTTAGAGCTGTTGTTACTGACTTTATCTAACTGAACCAAGGATGTACTCACACTGTCCCCTAATCCCAGACCAGCTTGCCGGTAGCGTCGAAGCTCCTCTTCTAGGCGAAGGGTCTGGTTCCTCAGGTCGTTCTTCTCTTCGGTCAAACGGCTGACGAAGCCCGTCAACTCTGCATTCTGCCTCAGCAGACGCTCCGTCAGTGAGTTGCAGGTGCCTCCTGCTGAAAGGGCCACATTCTGCGGGGAGAATGAGTAAAGGGAAGATTGGCAAACAGTTAAAACTAGACCTAGAAAACTAGGAGCTCAATAATGGAAAAAAAGAGCCCTTGAGTGATCTAATCTTGCCAATGAGGTTTAAGCTTTTGAACCTGTTCACACATCAGTTTAACCTTAGATATGTTTAAAAAGCATTTACAGATAGACTTTTATCAGAGGTTTGGTGATTCCTTATTTTGTTTCTCATATCAATATGATCAAACATGAGCTATAACATCCAGAAAAAGTCAAAGAATACGTTACAAAAGTATTTCTTTCGGCATAGAAGGAAGGAAATCAGTCAATCAACCAACCAACCAACCAACCAACTAAGCTAAGCCATTTTTCCATCCATTCATAAAAGATAAATTAAATCTGGATTCTAACCTCTGGGGTAGCCGGTAACCCTGGAGATTGCTGCAGCATTGTGATGACCTCATCAATGTTGGACTGGATCCAGGACAACTCCTCACTGTCCACCTCAGTTGTCAGTCTACATTAATAGAAAAACATAGAGGCATTCAATCCTAACTATCAAGCAAGTCCCACAGGATATATTACATCTGTGGTGTCAGTATCATTTCTATGGAATTAGCTTACTAGACACAAAAGTTTATATACCATTTATGACAGAGTTGGTGAAACCAGCATATATCTGGTTTGATACAAAATGCAAATAAAGTATGCTCTTCAGATTTGTAGGATAATTTCATTCTCATTATTAGCGTAGTGTATAAAGAACTTTTAAAGAGTATAACTTTCAAAGAAAATATCGAGAAAGTGAAATAATAAAATATAATTCCACCATACCTGCTAGTGGCCTTGCTTGCCATTTTGCGGACTTTGGAGGCAATGAGATGTAGCTTGCCCAGAATCTTGTCAATGGTGCGCCAAGGGCCTTGGTGTGGCCCTCCAGTCTGTCCCATCCTAGTGACCTCCTGGAGGAGGGGAGTGCTGCCTTTTTGCTGAAACACCCAGTCTTTGGTGCGGTCAGTGGACTCACTGTGCCCCAGGCTCTGCTGTTTAGATACACACAACAGGGCTCAACTTAAATATTCACAGAAGTGTTTTTATGTGATGCATCCACAGTTCAGTTCAGCTAATTAAGAAACAGTCATTGTATTTGAAGAGGTTTTTGCCCAAGGGAACCACATCCAAGCATAATAATTGCAAAAAAAAAAAAAAAAAAAAAAGTTAATTATTGGCACAGGAAAATCTAACAACCCTGTTTTCTGGGCATCGTGACATTGTTTGTAAGGTTTCTTGGTGATTTTGTACATTGTTGAGATTTCCTCACCAACACAGAGGCAAAAAATAAAACATTGAAAGAGAGAGGACGTGTGTAGAGCACATGATCTTGAGTACTTACACTTTTGCCATCAGCCAGTGGCGGTCCACTGTCAGCAACCTTTTCTGTCCTCATCTCTCTTAGTTGAGCCACTCTCTCCTCCAGTCTCTCCTTCTCCTCCTCTAGGAGCCTCCTCCCCTCCACCTCCCTCTCTACCTGGAGCTGGACTTCCGACATCTGGGCCTCCAGAAAGCTCAGTTGGGCCCGAGCCTCCTGCAGGGCTTCCTGGTCTATTCCTGACCTTTGACCTGCCAAAGTCAGCTCTTCCTCTCGCCTTACTGCCTCCAACTTCTGGGCCTCAACCTCACCTAGAAGTTGCACCACCTACAGCCAAAGGCAAGAAAGACAAAGAAAATCTGGTTTAATAGAGACATTGGCTGTAAAATAAAACTGCAATAATTCTGTATGACAGTGACTCCACTACCAAGTTTATAAGGAGTAGAAATATTATGCAAGAATAAAGAACATGTTTTTTTAAAGTAAAGTAATGTGATTAACAGTAAAAAATTTTTTAGATTTAAGAGTCACATTATAATCAAAGAACTACTCTACGCAAAAAACAAAAACAAACTATTTTCACTTGGGTCTTATAAAAATCAAGAAATAATTTTAATTCCTTTCATGATAAATATTTATTCATTAGACAATAAAAAGAAGCCGTAATTCAAAACAGAACAAGGTCTCCAAGACCACCCACGTGTCTGTGCGTGTGTGTGTGTGTGTTAGCACCTGTGCATGTTTCTCATCCAGCTCCCTCTGCAGCCTTTCCAGTATGCCTCCCTCCTTTTCTAGCTTGCCCTCGTCCTCCTCTGCCCCATCTTTTTGGGAGGGACCTCCTTCGGATGAGATGCCCGTCCGCAGCTCCCTTTCTCTCCCCAGGACACTGCTCATCTCCTGGGCCTTGGCTCGCTCGGTCTCCAGCTGGACCTGGAGCTCCTGGAGGCGACGGTGGAGGCTGATCCGCTCCTGGTCAGCCTGCTGGGTGAGTTGGGTGGAGGTCTGGTGCTCCTGCTCCAAGGCTGAGGTCAGCTGGGCCACACGGCTCTGCTGCTCTGCCAACGTAAGCTGAAGGTCCTTGTGGGAAAATAATGGTAAAAAGTTTGAATGCACATTTTTTTAAAATACAGAGGAGGGTCTCCTAGTAATAGAAACAGGGTAAAAAGAAACAATACAAACATGGCGATGTATTGGTGAAACGTGATAACTGGAAATTAATGTGGTAAAGTTTTTAAAAAAGTGCTGAAACTGTTTATACGGCAATTCAAATCTTTCCCAGTCTAAAAAACAAGACAGACTGTTGCTGGAGTTACATCACTGAGTTTCATCACCAAGCCAAACCAAGACATTAACTTGACCAGGGGTTCCCAAACTTTTTTATGCCGTGATCCACCCGTGAAGATACTTTTTGGCCCAAGACTCACCAAATATTTTGTGTAGTAAAATAAGCAAGAAATTCTCATTACCTGTCAAAATGTGAGATAATTAACAATTCTTTACTTTATTGTCAATCAATGCATTATTTCTCTTTCCAGTCTTCCATCATGGCATACTAACAATTAAATGAATCGGACATGGTATGTCAACATTATACACTGTTTATTGTGGACATCCCAAGACCCTCCTGACCTCCTTCTACAACCCATTTGTGGGCTACAACCCATAGTTTGAAAACCACTGAGCTAGACTATCAGCTTTCCAACTCAGATTATCCTGAGACTTAGAAGCTTCTGACTCAACAAAACTCAATGCCTCTTAACAAGGCCCCGACCTAACATGACTTGATATTTAAAACTGCCTTGGAAAGACCAGTGTAACCAGTAAGAAATCCTACCTCTAGTTCCTCTTGCTTGCTCTCTTGGCTCCTTCCAGTCTTACATTTCTCCTTTTCCATGGCCCACTGCAGATCTCTGCTTCTCTTTCTTTCTGCTGATAGGTGGTCACTCAGTGTGTCCAGCTCAGAAGCCTTCTGGGATACCTCAGCCCTGTCAACCCAGACACAACATTACAAAACAGAAATCTTCTTATATTTATAACAATTATAACAATAACGTCACAAGGTGCATTTCCGTGCTCTGAAAAGTTTGATTAGTGTGAAGCTTTTCAAAAATGTCAAGCTGGACTTTGTATTATTACCTGCTCGTTCACTGATGCAGATACAATTTATCTTTTAAGTGTTCTTAAGCACAGGGAGTGTTCAGTTTGCGTTTGTATATATGCAGTTGTCTGACTATACAAACTTTCACTCAGTATGACTATACAGCTGTGGTGCATGGGTCCTTTTGTGAAACACCAACACACTTGAAAGACATGTCACAGCCTCAAATATCTTATCAGCAGCCTTGCGGCAGTGATTTGTTTTTTAGTTGGTTCTCCAGCATGTTCACAATACCACATTAAGTTTTCTCCATCACTTCTTTTTTTCCACCAACAAAATATTGGATGAGAGTCAGAAAATGAGTTGTACCCAAAATGCACTGAGAGGTATGAACTGGGTTTGGTTCTGAGGTTTTTGCGTGTTCTGATGTTGGCCCAGTTACTGGTGTGTGTGTGTGTGGGGGGGGGGGGGTCAGGTATAACCTGAGTGTGTCCAGTTCTCTGAGGTGTTTGTGCTGGGCCTTCAACGTGGTCTCCAGCTCCAGCTTGGTCTGAGCCAGTTCTCCTTTCAGCTCCTCCACCAGCAGCCTCTGCTCCTCTGCTCCACTGCTAGCATGGACACCAGCAGTCCCTCTCTCCTGCTCAACACTTATCTCACCAACCGATGCTGCGGCAGGCTGGAGACCTGAATGATGACATACAGAATATTCATCATGGCTGCTTCTTCCACTCAAAGTATCAGGTTGTGACCATTAGTTATGGGATCTATGAAAATGTGAGGCTACACCACCTGAAATCATGTCACTCTTTATAACTCTGCAGTGAATACACAGTCACACATGGAAATCGTCCCATTATGTTTACATGGAAATCTTCCCATTATGTTTTGTCATTGTGTTTTGTGACATTTTCTAAGCTTGTGGCAAAACAATGACTTACAAATGGTATTGGAATGATTAACTTACGTACTTGTATTACAATTACTGGGAAAATACGTGAAAAAAAAACAAAACATCACAAACAGCCACAGAATAGAAATGGGGTTTAAAGAGACTTATGAACTCCACACAAACCTCGGTGGAGTTGCTCCAGTTGGCCACGAAGGTGATGAATCTCAGAGAGGAGACTGGACCTATCAGCTGTCTGGAGAGACCCCATGGCTTCTTTGTGCTTGGCATCCTGGATAAGGAGGACAAATATTAAGTCTGTTTGTGTACTGGCTGGCTCAAGTGACAGCCAGAGAACAGGAAGGGGGAGTACAAATTATAATGACAACTGACTGTCCATTAATTCCACAGTCTTTCTGACCTAAGCATGAAAAGGGGAGTTTGTGTCTACCTTAGAGTTGTGATATGTGAGTCGTGATAATTTATACTATCATCAAGTAGTTGCTTCCTCCAGAAACAGTACAAACTAAGTACCAAATAACATTACACACCTTAGTTGAGAAAACTGGATATCAACACAAGACAAAAAAAAAAGGAAAACTGCTGTCGATGTAAATATAAAACCATCAAAACTAGTATCTGAATGCATCAACCTAACTTGAACGATGTCAAATACCTTCATGGCCTCAGTCTAGCTAAATTAAATACTACATTTACAAGATAGGCCAGATTCCCTTCATTGCTTTGAGGATGTATCAAAGAAGAGTGGTCTAAGGAAAAGGAATCACTACCTTCTACCGATCCTCCACTAACAATAACTGACTGGTGGAGTTTGAACAGTGAATAACAAACAAATATTATCACATGAATACAACTAGATGGCAAAGAAAATTCAGACGGCAAAGAAAATTCTCCCCGTGATGGACTGGCAGCCTGTCCAGGGTGTTTCCCCGCCTGCCGCCCAATGACTGCTGGGATAGGCTCCAGCATCCTGCGACCCTAATTGGTATAAGTGGCTTGATAATGGATGGATGGATGGATGGATGGATGAATACAACTTGTAGCAAAGGTACAACTAATCAGGACAACTACATGCTTGTGACAGGATTTTATTTTAACCCAAGATAATGTATTTGTCAGTGGGTAGGTCTTCAAATAAAGTCAATGTCTTTGTATTATTGTAATTACATGCTAGTTATTAGACTTCCTTACTGAACATTTTTGTGCATAGCTGCCTTCAAAATGTTCAAGTGCCATCATTTTATGTAGACAAACGCAAACTCTGGCAGGTAAGCCTATCGTGGTTTAAACTTGGTTGAAGCTACAGGCTTCATCTGTGGCGTTTATGGGTTACCTGTTCAGCCAGCCTGCGCTCCAGCTGGTTCAGGTGGACGATGGTATCGCTGGTGTCTAGTAGGTCCAGCTGGCTGTAGAGGGTGCTCTTCAGCACACCCCTCTCCCTCGCAAACACCTGCTGCACTGCAGCTAGCAGCTCCCTGCGCCAGTCTGCACTGCCCGAGGTCTGTCACACACACACACACACACACACACACACACACACACACACACACACACACACACACACACACACACACACACACACACACACAAATACAAAGGCATGAAGATACATTTTCAGTTTTAATGAGGGATATAATTGTTGTATAGTTATAGAAGTTTTATAGTTCTTAAGTTTATTAAGAAGTTTATTAAGACTTGCAACACTGTTCATAGCGCTTTGAGACTCTACCTGTGTTTCCCTGTGCGTCTGCATCTGGGTAATTAGGCCTTTGAGAGACTCCACGGTCGCAAGCAAGGCCTCTCTCTCCTTGACCCAGCCCTGAGCATAGAGCTGGCTCCCTAGCTCGCCCTCAGCCAGGGGAAGCTCAGATAGGGAGAGCACCTGCATGCCCTCCTGGTGTACCTCACGGAGCAGTGACTGAGTCAAAGGAAGCATATAAAGAGAGATTGCTCACAAAAGGTTACCAGATGATTCTAATACTTTAACTTAAAGATTACACATCAAAACACTTCAGAGACACAGTGGAAATCGACACCTAGTGTAAGATGGATCTTACCATAGTTCTGGGGGGAGAATTGGACTGCTAGAATAGCAAATAATAAATTCCATGCCATACATGCCAGTGAAAGATAAATTTGTTAGATAACATATAACGTGAGGTTCCCAGTCTATTCAGTTTAGTAATGCCAAATCAAAAATAATGCTATCAGTCACACACAGACCTATGAGAATATGTGTAGTGGTATACATAAAGCAAAAAACGATTTATATTCCTACTACCAACAGTTAATGGATTTCAAAACTGATCAGCTCCCTTCACTTTTTTGCCAGTTATATGCAGTTTTTACAATTGAGAAGTAACTGGTTAGCTACTGAGGTGGATGTTAAAGTACAAATGACCAGCCATAGCCAAAATTCAGATACGGAAGTTAGTGGCTAGTAGTCATCCTCTACCCCTGATTTATAAAGTAAGTTGAAGTGGTACCTTGATTCTGTCAGGCAGAGGATCGTCGCCCTCTCTCCTGGCCCCTTCAGGAGTAGTCCTGTACTCTGGCTGCAAGTTTGGCAGGTCATAGCCTGTCCGCTGGCTGTAGTCTGAGCTGCTGTCTGCAGAGGGACAAAAAAAACCCACAAACAATACTCTCACAACAGGAATGTGAAAATGGCAGACAACTTGACTGGAAAAAAAACCCCATTCAAACATGCTCTTAACCAGGTCAATTGGAAGATTTGTCTTTATTCAGCCATGATGCTGCATCATGACATGTGTTTGATGCTTTTTATCTTACCACTAGTGTAGCCATCTTTGAACTGTGCTGGTGTAGGACGGTCTAGTCTTGCTGAGGGGGGCTGACAGCAAAGAAAGGGGACATGTGTCAAAATGTTACCCACAAAAAATCCAGAAGGAGAATTAGTAGAATTATTGCCAACCAAATACATGCAACCAGCATTTTGACACACGGCTGTAGTAAATCAGACAAAAAATGATGCTCAGTAGATTAGGATCTCTCTTAACCTCGAGAAGAATGACAATGGACCACATGTCAAAAAATAATGACATGTCTTTGAAATAAAACTCATCCTTTGACTCCATCCAACCAATATTGTGAAAAATAGTACATAATTGGTGCTATTAGCCTCACCTCAGTGGAACGGAGCTTGTCAATTAGAGTCTTGAGGGCCTTGCACTCCTCCTCCAGTGCCTGCGTGTCCCTGCGCAGGGTCTCACTCTCAGAGATATGCCGCGCCTCCATGTCCAGTATCTCTGCTGCATGGAGCTCCTGCATCTGGACAATCTTCTCTTGGAACTCCCCAATCACCTCCTCCATCTGCTCTTTGGCTTCAGCCGACATAGACGTGCCGCCCAGACTGTGGTCAGATGTCTGGAGGGCTTCAGTCTGGGTCGCAGAGTCCTTCATGGCTACACGCTGCTGCTGAGAGTCGCTACTCAATGGAGGGCTCCAAGGTTTGTCACAGGACTGGCTGGTGGAAGCTGAGTTTTTCCTGGGCAAAGATGGTTTGTCTTTGCCACTGCTTCCCTTACTGGCTGTTTTTTTCTCTCCTTTCCTTTTGGGCTGGGTGGTGGAGGAATAGGAGGACGGAGGCTGAGGAGATGGAGAGGGAGATGGCGAGGCTGCAGCTGTTGCTTGGATGAGGGCTGCTCCTACCTCATGGAGCTCCTCTCTCAGCTTGGCAATGGCGAGGTCACGTGCTTGGAGGTCTTCCTGGAGCTTCTCAGTGCGCTCCCTGTAGCCATGGAGCTCCTCTTTGGTGGCGGACGCTTCATTCTTTACCTCCTGGAGTTCTTGGAGTATCTCTGGCACGCTGGTCCCTTCCTCTTCTGAGGTTATCTGGCAGACAATATGGTACACAGTTGGTGATGAGTAGATAAATGTTATTGCAAAAGACTGGACAAAACATTTAACTTAACCAAAAATATTTTCGGTCTTACCAATATGAATAAAATACAGAGTGGGGACGTTATATTTCATGGCAATAGAAGTAATACCACGAGCATTTTTCGACATTCAAACCTACTTACTCGGAAGAGTTCTCCTTTGAGTTGAGCGATGGTCATTTCCCTCTCCTATAAAGAAAAATACAAGACATAAAATTAAGCTCCATGAGTTTAAATGTAGCGACAAAGCCACCCCTATTACAAAAAGGATCTACAACTTACAAAATTTACGTCTGCAGACAACTTCCATTAAATGAAACTAAAAATATAGACTTTTGCTGTGTCTGTGTGAATTATTGAAGTCAGGATTATTTTCTTTTGCCGCATTATCTGAAGTAATAGTTTTATTTTTTGAGCAGAGTTGTGGGCTCTAAACGTGTTTCACTTAGCAACACAGAAGACGTAATGAGTGTATAACTATGGTCATTGGCCTCTGTACCTGTAACAGTTCCTGCAGCTTATGACAGCTTTCTCTGCAGCTGCTCAGCTCCTCTTTGGTGGCAGCAGCCTCATTCTGGACTTCACTGAGTTCCTGCTGAAGCTCAGACACATTGGCCTCCTTATGTATTTGTTCTGATGCCTGAAGCGAAGAGGTTTAAGTACCAAGTTAAATTTTGCCAGCCCGCATACCTGCTCATAAGGACAAACCAATATATGGAGACTGTAGAATGTGGAGGGAATTGGGTTTTTTTTGTCCATGGCCTACCATTTCAAGTTGCCCTCGGAGTGTGTCGATTGTGAGTCCCTTTTCCTAATTTCAAAGGTACGAAGTCAACAATCCCAAAAAACAAAAAAACAAAAAAAACAAAAGAAATGATTGCAACGTATCAATAAGAAGTTTCGTAACATCACATACCTTGAGTTCCTCTTGGAGTCCACTCAAGCTCTCCTTATAGATGCTGAGCTGCTCTTTGGTGGCCGAGACCTCATTTCTGACCTCCTGAAGTTCCAGCTGAAGCTCTGACACAGATGTCTGATCACCAGCAGGGGAAGACTGATTAAAAGGTCAGAGATTCAAAATTGTCAGGGTTGTACTCAGCAACAAAGAGCAGTTAACAGCAGGACACAATATCAAAATTACTTCAGTGGGTCCCCTAACTGGTTAGACATCGGTCAAGTTATAAAGTATACCCAGCACAAATGACCTGAAAAGTGGTGTGAGACATACATTTGCAAACTATATACAGCCTGTAACACTTTTCTGCATTTGTACAGTATCTCTTCGGAACCCCATACATATGCTATATGGAGAGTATCAACCCCTTCCCTCCAAAAAGTTCAAAGTCTCACAGTACAGATCACATGCAGTTAACTGAAAATCGCATTCATCTCCTAGTCAACCAAACCACTTGGACAAAGTAGTAGGTCAAGAGGGCAAGTGTAAGTGAGACTCAGGTCCAGACCAGTAATGACTTATGGAGTGAATAATACCCTTTTCCCACTGGCCAAAAAAAACCCGCTAATGTCCAATATATAAAAATATATAAAGGCGGATGTTAGCGGGTTTTTTGGCCAGTGGAAAAGGGTATAATTATACAGGGACTCATGCAAATGGGGGTGAGAACAACAGTGTTGTTTCAATCTGTATTGTGTTTTCAGATGCACTACAGTATATGTGTCAATATGTGTACATAATGTCTCTACACCAGATGTCACCAGTGCACGGCATGATCAAGGGTAAAAATAATATATTTCTTCTTCATATCTAACATTCAATGTGCGCATGTTCAATGCGCTTTCAATAATGAGCTGTGGGGCACGATCATGTTGGCCCCATGCTGAGAGCAGCCAATAAAAAAAAAAAAAAAAATAGAATGACTGGCATACGTCAAGACGTTTACAGTATCAGTGCTGCTACGCAGCTACACACAACACCGTTTGACAACATGGGGCAACAGAGGTTAAATGCACTTGCTATGCCATCAATTGAAAATGAATTCATTCATGGATTAGTGGACTTCGACAGAAAACTTATTGAGCATGTTCACATGCACACTAATAAACCAATCATTATCGGATTTATGGAGTTACCAGATTATTCAAGTGGTCATGTAAACAAAATAATACGATATACTTTATCGGATAAAGGCCGTTATCGGATTATGAAAAATCAGAAAAAACACACCTAGCTTTTTGACCAATATTCCATTTTATTCGGCGCATGTATACCGTTAATCTGGTTTATTTTGTTCTTTTACATCTGCGCATGTGTAAAAAAAAAAAAAAAAAAGCAAAAACAAACAAACAAAAAAAAAAACAGAAAAGGATGTTGTCAAAATGCAAACGGATGTAAATTAGCAGTATTGCTACAATCCGGCATGTTTACATGTGTGTCTGCGATACCAATGTTCATAGATATATACCCATGAGCAGCGATTGGGATGGCTCGGAAGGGGGGGGGTAATTGGCCGGGTACAATAAGGGGAGAAAAAGGAGGGAGGAAAAAACACTGCTGACCATTCACCCCCCCCTTCTCCCCAATTGTACCTGTCCAACTCTTCCGAGCCGTCCCGGTCGCTGCTCCACCCTCTCTGCCAATCCAGGGAGGGCTACAGACTACCACATGCCTCCTCCGATACATGTGGAGTCACCAGCTGCTTCTTTTCACCTGACAGTGAGGAGTTTTGCCAGGGGGACATAGCACATGGGAGGATCACGCTATTCCCCCCACCGTTCCCCCCTCCCCCTGAACAGGTACCCCGACTGACCAGAGGATGCGCTAGTGCAGCGACCAGGACACATACCCACATCTGGCTTCCCACCTGCAGACATGGCCAATTGTGTCTGTAGGGATGCCTGACCAAGCTGGAGGTAACACAGGGATTCGACCCGTCGATCCCTGTGTTGGTAGGCAACGGAATAGACCGCTACGCTACCTGGATGCCCCTTGCATGCTGACGATTCTAATACACAACGATTCATGTTTTTTTTTTGCGTTTAAAATGACGTTGCATCATCACTCACAGTCAGCGGTGAGCTGACAGTCGTATTGCTGATGGTTGTATCCCCCGGCTGCCGCTCCCGCAGGACCTGGCAAAGACGCACCTAACACCAGTATTGTCATCATGACTTTATTAGTGGGTCGGAAAGTTTCCTCACTGTGGCACAAGTAAGTATACCACACAGTTTGTCTGATATTCCCACTAGACAAAGTCTCCTCTAGCAACACTGACATTTTAGCAAACTGCTGTACACTTAACTACAAACCAGGTTATTCATTATCAAGTTTTTTAGTTTTAAATCAAGGCAAACTTATCATATCCTCAGTCGGCCAAGTAACTTATTTTAGCTAGCTAAGTACGGCAGTAATAGCAACAGCCAGCGCCACTTTGCCGGGCTTAATTTTGCGACTGTAAATCAATGTGAACCATCCGGTTAATCAGGTTAGGCTGGAGACCAGTATGTGGCATAGGTGGATGGTAAGGTAGAGAGAAAAATAGGTTAGAAACTGACAGGTTTAATAATAATGTAAATTGCTCTGATATTCTGCTTAAACAGTGTTTTGATTTTACAAAATGATAACTAACGCAAGATAGTTTGCAGCACGTTTCCTCCAATCTTTTCATAGCCACCAATCATGGAGAGGTTTGGAAATTTGAAAAGGTGTTGGCAGCCTGTGTATATTTGTAAGATGTAAATTAATTCTAGATTAATGTAACTATTAAAGAGACTGTTCTATTCATATTACTTTGTAGTCTCTTCTTTAGTGGTAACATCATCATTGATACAGATACACAGGAGATTGCATTTACACAAAGATTTGTCATCAGCTGTAGTTTTGCGCACTGCCATCAGTATCTAGAATGACTCTGAATAGCATTTTAGTGTTGAGAGCAGAGGGTTGTCTCACCTTGTTATATTTTATTTACAGTTCGTCGAATGACATCAATCAAGATTTTGTAGTCTATGCACACACACGTGAGCCCATTTCAATGGCTTCAACAGTGTATGAATGTGTGTGAATGGGTGAATGTGAGGCATACACTGTAAAAAAAAAAGTGCTTTGAGTGGTCGGTAGACTGGAAAAGCCCTATATAAAATGCAGTCCATTTAACCCATGCAACCCTGAAACCACAGAACCCCCCCCCCCCCAACAAATCCTAATTTAACCCCTGCTGCTTGATAACTTTGATTCGTAATGCGATGCTGTAAAACAAGGTGGTATTCTAGTTGTGTAAGATCAATGCCGTTACTAATAATGTCACTCATATCCCTTGTCTCCACTTCTGCTAACTCCTGCGCAGCGTTACGTTAATGTGTGCATCTGTGCTTTCATTCATTGATGAGGTGCGTTTGTGTTTGGATTCATTGAGCAGGTAGATTTGTTGGTCGTTTCATTCAAGATTCGGATGCTGCCCATACAGAGTTTATTGTGCCCCACCAGGCTTTCTGTGCCAGAGATGTCAGTGTGTATGTGTTTTTGTGTAATGTTTCAAATAGAGCAGCTGTGACACAAAGTGAATGTCTGAGGAATCTTACAAAGGTGTAGAATAATTGAATCGTATCAAATTGTATCAAAACATACAATGCTCTTCCATCCATCCATTATCCAAACCACTTATCCTGCTCTCAGGGTCACTGCAGCCTATCCCAGCAGTCATTGGGCAGCAGGTGGGGAGACACCCTGGACAGGCTGCCAGGCCATCACAGGGCCCACATCCACCCACCCACACCCACACCCACACACACACACATTCACACCTAGAGACAATTTAGTACAGCCGATTCACCTGACCTACATGTCTTTGGACTATGAGAGGAAACTGGAGCACCTAGAGGAAACCCACAAAGACACGGGGAAAACATGCAAACTCCACACAGAGGACGACCCGGGACAACCTCAAGGGTTGGACCACCTCGGGGCTCGAACCCAGGTCCTTCTTACTGTGAGGCGACCGCGCTAACCACTAAGCCACCGTGGCGGTTTGTTTCTTCTGTAATCCTTGTGATTTTGAGGTCATCTTTGACTGACCTATGAACACTTTTGTCCACCATTTTAACAGTGCATGAGAGGGTTTTTAAAGGCTGCAGTAGAACTGGAGCAAAGCACTACCTCTGGCACCAAAATAGCCCCATTACAAGTCTCTGTATATGAGCATTTTACAAGACGGAAAACTACTAGAGGTAAATTTGAATAGAACAAATAAGTCCTTGATATATATATACCAAATGCATACAAAAGCAAACACCATCCTAAGAAAATTCATATGTAGATTCCCATAAATGTTATATCAAAAGTAGATCTGGGCTGTAAGGTAGAAGGGCAAGATATCTTTAGGATTGACATCTATCTCTTACCTCCACATATGTTGTTCTCTGCTGTGGACCAGACTTGGTCTTCATCTGATTCAGTAAATCCATGAGCACAATCAGCCTCCTCTCATACTCCAACACTTCCTCCTCTGAGCTTGAGAGCAGTTGCTTCTGGAGCTCCTGGTCTTTCTGCATGCCACTGAGACCCACCTCCAGCTCTCGAAGCTTCTCTGTCAGATGGATCACCTTCCCTGTTGGACCTTTTCTGGTTTGAGCCATCCCGCAGAAATCCATTTTGGGAATACCCAAGTCTCCAAAGTCATATACTTGTGCCTCTGTCTGTCTACTGGAGTCCTTGTCCTGCTCTTTGGCTTTATGATCCTCTGATGACTGCAGTTGTTGCTGGAAAGCTTCTAGTTGGACTTTGCCAACGAGTGCTGAAGCCACCTTTTCCCTTAATTTATCCTCTAGACTGAAGACCTTCTGCTGTAGGCTGCCTGCGTCATTTTGGGCTTGCTCAACAAGGATGCGACAGCTGGCTAACTCGGTATCTTTCTCATCGACGAGGTCTTCTAACTCCTGGATGCGACGATCTAATTCTTCTACTTTGCAGGTAGCGCTCTGTTCTAGTGCCTGCACTTGGGCCTGCATGACCACAAGGCCAGCAGTTTTCTCCCTGAGAGCGTCTTCGAGTTCAACATCCGAGCTCTCCAGTTTTTCTGTCTCTGCTAATGCTACAGCATTCTCTTTGAGGCGTCTGTATGTCTCCAGGAGCTTCCCGTGTTCTGCTTTGAGTGAAACAAGCTCTTTGGTGGCCAGGTCTACCTTCTGTTTCATTTCATCATATTCCTCCTTACTTGGCCTACTGTCGTCGCTCTCTGGCTGGTCCTTGCAGTCCTCCTCTTCTTCGGAGGCCTGGTTCCGCTCAGTGTTGACCAGTTCCTGCTGTAGTGTGTCAATGACAGCGTTCAGCTGGTCCAATTCCTCTTCATTTTTCCTCTTCAGGCGCTCCTGTTCACTTCGCAGGCACTCCACCTGGGACTCCAGCTCCCTTATTAGCTCATCCCTTTGATCCATCTCCTAAAGTGAAGAAAGTAGATGTCACCATATCAAACCAACATATGATTTTACTGATCCATGGCCACTCAGTGTTTTGTGAATAACCTCTGTGACCCAGTTGTGCACAGCAGCACTAACCAGAATAAAATCCGAACTCTTCTCATGCATTTTTTTTCAGTAATCATTTAAAAAAATAAAAATTACACCAATTCCTGGACTTAAAGAGTGTAGGGAAACTGTAGGGTCACAGAGAATTAACAATCCCTCTCATACAAGCAAATCAACACCACACAAAACAGCATGGTGCTTTGTGTCTACTTACCAAAACAAGCAACAACAAAAACAAAACACCAACTGAACAAATAAAAAAACAATTAATGGAACCTTATGGAATTCAAAAATGCACAGGGAGCTACAGCACACACAGTGACCACTACCACGATGTAGCTATGTGAATACATAAAGGAACATTGTCCATTTCGTATTCACATACAGCGTTACCTTGTTATCAGTTGCTGTTTCCATGTGCTGAAGTTTAGTGATGTTTTCATTAAGAAGTTCTATTTCCCTGTCCTTTTCTTCCATCACCTTCAAAAGTCAGAGATTATAATACATAGACTATAAACAAAGATGAACTCCAAACAACAAGCTTTGGACAACTTTTTGACCGGTTCGATGTCCAGGCATAAAATGAGACTTGTCAGGAACTGTAAAGGACAACTAAAGATGCAACTATACCTAAATATTTGTTATATTAGCACATGCAGTATAAATGGGCAAAATGTCTCAGAAATTGGCAAACGACCTGTGAACAATATTTTTCAAAATAAAAGGCTACTAAAACAAAAAAACATGACAATTTTGTACCAATTTGCATATTTGAAAATGTCTGAATAAAGATGTCGGTGTATTAGTGGTTTTAATATGGACATAATAATGTATTTATTACAGTAACCTCACCCCATTTTTTATGTCTGCCAGTTCTTTATCTGCATGTGTTAACAAGTCAGACTGTCTGCCTTTCGGATACAAGTTTATAAGTCAACACCAGAAAACAGTTGGACATTTTTATTGGCTAGGAAAAGGACCATAATTTGTCTAATTTGACAGGCTTGCGCTGAAAACACTACTTTTAAAACCTGAAAATACTCTGTGGAAAAAAAGAAGCAAAAAACAAACAATTTCATATTCTAGGGTCAGGATCTGTCAGATCAGTTTTCATAGTCTGTAGAAATTGGACCAAACAGCTCCAAACTGTCCATTGCCTCACTATTGACAGGAACAGTTTACCTGAAGCATGCTGTCCCTGGTTTCCATATACTGCTGCTGGCTGCTGAGCTCCTTCCTCTGGATCTCCAGTTGCATGTGAAGCTGCTGCACCTCCTCGCTCTTGTTCTCAAGCTCCTCCCTGAACTGCTCCAGCTGCTCTTCCAGGTTGCTAATCTGGTGGAATCAGGGAAGGAGAGGATATTAGAGGATAGATTACATAAAAGCTAGGGTCATCAAACTTGTTTTTATTTAACTTACTGACACCTGAGGTGATACTGATAACTGCACTAGTGTTTAGCCGCTCTAAATCACAGGGATCCATTTGAAACGAAATAGACACCAGTGTTGCTGTGTCAGCACCTTCCCACCGCTGAAGTCAAGTCAATTTTATTTGTATAGCCCAATATCACAAATTAAAAATTTGCCTCATGGGGCTTTACAGCAACACAACATCCTGTCCTTAGACCCTCGCATCGGATAAGGAACAACACCCTAAAACTCCCTGAAAACAAACGTGGTTGAGTTTTAACGTTGAGGCATTTGTTTGCAAAGGTCTTTCACAAGTTTGGACACCAATATCTACTCGTCACCCACAATGACTTGACTTCTTCTTCTTCTTCTTCTTCAAACTTGCTGTTACTTGCCTTATTTTTCTGGATTTGGCAACTATAATGAAGGGAAAAAAACCCCACTATGCACCACATAATTTAATACTTTGCATGTAAATGTGCGCAATGTGGTATGTAAATGAAGGTTATTTAATTTTATCATGTTAATGAAAAGTATAAACATTAAGCTGTTTTTCAATATATCAAACGCCATGGTAAAAAGAGCAGTAATTGGGGCTTCATTCAAAAAACAAAAAAAAAATCTTTAATTTCAACTGAGTAACACACTACCTCTTTCTCCTTCCTGTCCAAAGCTTCTCTCTCCGTCTGCAACTGGGCCTCCAGTATGGAGCATGTACCCTCACTGATGGAAGCATGCTGCTTCCTATGTTCAACCTGAGAGATAGAGAGAGACACACACACACACACACACACACACACACACACACACACACACACACACACACACACACACACACACACACACACGAGTTAGTAATGTCTAGTTAAATGCCAAGGAACCTATGCAGCATAAAAGCAACAAGCTTAGGGGAACACATTGTGATTGTTGCAAATCTATTTGAAAATAATTTCAATGATATCTTTTGGAGGTCAATCTTAAAACGCCTACATGCATAATCAACAATGAATAATTATGTATCATGCAGCAAAAAATGCTTGCAATTTATCCTCCAATCAACATAATGGCAAATGGACCATATAATTTGTTGCTGAATTCTTTAACTCCCCCCAAAGCCACCCACAAACCCTGTGGGGCAATCTTGACAGCTGCTAACCTTAGCACAACAGCAAGTGGCTGGGAGGACAAGACCAAACCCACCCACACATTGTTCTCTCTCTCTGTGCATCCAAATCAGCTCCCATTCATCCTTGTGGTGTCATCTCTCCCTCATTCCCACACACAGGCATACACATAACCATGCACACGCACTCTGCAGCTATTGTTCCCTGGCTCCCCCCCCCCCTTCTTCTCTCGCGCTCTCTCTGCTTCTTTCTCTTGCATGCTCTCCATTCACACACTCTTTCCCTCCCTCCCTCACCTTTTCCGGAGACTCAGTGCTGGCCAGCAGGGCCTGCTCCAGCTCGCGAACACGACTCTCCAGTTTGTCAATTTCCTCGTCGCGCTCACCGAGCTCACGCTGCAGCTGCTCTGTGCCGAGCAGCAGCTCACTGCACCAATCCGCCTTCTCCTTCAGCTGGGAGGTCAGCTGGTCCACCTGGTGGTGAGAGAGAACGAGGGAGAGAGAGACAGAGAGACAGAGAGAGAAAGAGAAAGAGACAGAGAGAGAGAGAGAGAGGAGGGACCATTTAGTGATATTCTCATTCTCAGACACCACCCACCAAAGCATAGCCGATAGATGTACAGCTAGCTGGGAGGTCAGCTGATCCACCTGAGAAAGGAGGGAAACTAGTGGTTGAGGGTAAAAGACAGGGGAAAAGTGAAAAGAGTGGAGCAGGTCATTCAGGGTGACAAATGCTACAGTGCAGTACACTAGACAGGAGGGCCGCTGGCAGGTCAGTTGATGAACCTGCAAGATGGACAGGAGCAGGGTGTGAATGATGGAAAGGGAGATTTGGAGGGGAAGGGGTCTCATTTAGTGCAGACAGTCTTGGGAAGGCCACAATTAAATGTTGTTGCTACAGAACTTAACACTGGTATTCATCCCCTCTTGACTTTTTGCCTCTTCTGCACCGCACACTGTCGGCTTACAATGCATTTACGAGACATTTTTTGTCAGAGTCCTTAAGACACCAGAACGACTGGGATTTCACTCCTACCTAAAACGACCACTCATTTTTTTTAAACTATATTCTGTCAAGATAAATACTCATGTCAGTATGTTTGTTAGGAAATAACTGACACCAAAATTAACATTTTAACAACTTTAATGCTATTTTTCAAACAATTTAAAATCGCCGCTGTCTAACGCCTGTAAATACTCCAAAACCGCGGTGGTAGTCATGGTGCGTCTGAAACGGTGTCTGTAACCAGACATGTTGGAAATAATAAAAAAATCAAGTTTAGACTATTACTCTGCACTGGAGAACACTAGTGTTTCTAGGACAGAGCAACGAACGTCGTGAAGGAAATGACACGACTAACACACGTCATAAATAGTGACATGACGCGCACGATGACGTGCAAATTACACGTGGTCATTTTGACTGCTCATGGTCGTTTTAGGTAGATCTTATAACTTTTTTGTGTGAATTGATCTAAAACTAATTTTAATGCAAATATAGGCAATTTTAGGAGCATTCAGGGAGCAGCAGGTATTTTTTTTTCTTTCACAATGTTACTAAACTGAAAATCCAAAACGGTCAAAACGACCGCCTTGGTCCATCTAGTGTTAAGAAGAAAGCTTTGATTCAATCCAAATGTAAAGGAATCATAAAATGTGATGTGATTAAAATAGTAATTCCGATTTGTAACAATAAAATGTAAAAATGTTTTAATAATGGTTTTTATTTTCATTTTATTTTTGAAAGAAAAATGTTGACAGAATAATCTGAAAATTTTTTAAAGGTGGTTACTGAGTAACACATGATGTGAAATGTATGAAAAAAATTCTAGTCTGTATAATATTTTAGCCCCAATAAAGACTGCTACATTTTTTTCATGATACATGAACTTAAAAATCAAACAAATTTCTGAAATATCCTTTTCACTGTGATGGAAATATGCTGTTTGTAAAGACTCAGACAAAAAAATGCATCGGCAGTTGTTTTTTTAAGCAAAAAAATATGCAAAAAGTCACAAAAATGCAAAAGGACGAGGGGAGACAGGATAACTTTTAAAGGATAAGTAAGTTGCTACAAGTACCTTTTTTAGTCAAGAAGGTAGTTAGGGACCAAACTGATGAAAAGTAGGTGGAAAGAGGGGAGGAGGACGGACAGGATGCTAATGGCTAATGGGGAAGGGACGACGACTAAACCGTATTTAATGCTTTCTGAGACAGGAGCTGGCTCTACGTGTAGCTAGAAGCAATACCTTAAAGGTTACTCCATCCACCTGCAATAGCCGTGGGAGAGAGAAGGAAGAGGCATAGAGGAACAGAGGATGGAGGGGTGGAGGTAAAGAGGAAAGGGAGGAAGAGAGAATGCTTAATGATGATAGATTTGGAAGGTTTCTATTTAGTTGATAGAAAAAGCTGTAAAATGGCTGAAGCGGTCTCTGGGATACTAGCTGGTCAGTCTGTAGGAAAAGATGTGATGGATAGAGAAAGCAAACGTCTCTAGCGCTGACGGCAGGGGAAGTTCGTCACAGTACAGTTCAAGACTTGACAGCGGCTATGAGACAAGCAGGAGAGATTTGCCACTATATACAGGGGAGAGTACCGGCTGACAAGAGAGGTGATATTCAACAAAATCAGGCAATGACATAGCTCAGCTTCCTGTCAACCATTCATCTCCAGTTAATTAATTTAGCAAAACAAGAAAAATAATGCACAACAGAAAAATTTGTACTGACCCGAATATAAAAATCAAACCACCCACAAGGTCACTTTTGACAGGAATAAAATACTGAAAAAGACAGACGTTATCCTGATACTATTTAGAGCCATTCACCAAGACCAAGACATGAGCAGAATACTTCATCATTACTGAACGACTTTCATTACTGTAACATACTCCGACACTCTCTTGTGAAAGATCACCAGGTGGGAAAATGTAATCTTTGAAAAAAAGAAAAAAAGAAAAAAAAAGAAATCAAAATATGGACAGACAAAACTTTGATTAGCTACACGTACCTCTGAAATGTCCGTCCATTTATTTACATTATGAAATGTCATGTAAAACACATTTTGCATTTAGCCAGTAAACAAATGACAAAAGTGCATAGCCAATAAAAAGCCATTATTGACTAGTCATATTTGTGACTAAAGCGAATACTTCCCATCACTGGACTGACACAACATGACTGTTCTTAAACCGTTATAAAGCACAAAATATTTACACATGGCCATATTCTTCACAAAATATTCTTTCAATTTTCCATGTCTAATGCACTGTTCTCCTAAAGTCCCACCATTGCATGGGCATAGATTTCCACATGCATTCTCCAATACACATCAATACACCAGACAGCTGCAGGACAGCCTCTCCACAGGAAACTAACTCAGATTTACCACAGATCCACCTGCAACTTTATACTCCCCACTCCTTGTAGGAGCTGCTAACTACAATGGCGAGACATGTTACACCTACTGGCTTCCTAAGAACACTGCCAACTGTGTTCCCTGTGACACGACTGGCGGTGATGTTGTCTTGAACTATGAACCTTAACATTGGGGCGCTCGTGCATCCGTCTCCTGAGCCGCTCACCCACTGCCAAAGCTCTTAGCATATACAAATCTTACTTCTACTGAAAAAATTCATAGAATTGCATCTTGCCTGCTTGTACAAATACAACCCACTACTACCCAATTGACAAACACAAGCCTGAACATCATTATAATTTATGCAACACTTCCTGTTAGACAAGTATGGCATCACGCCCTTGTAAGCCTGGGTAATTCTACCAGCTCTATTGTCTGATGTGCATAACCACAACAATCTATTTTCACAAACTGAGCATCTCTGTTACCGCCTCGTCCCCTGGCAGAGAGCAATGGCGTCTACTGTTACCTCTCGGTTTCTTTGCTCAGAGCCAGCTGTTGGTTTTGGAGGGTTCTTAAGCTGCTGCTCCAGCTTCTGAATTTCCTGCTGGAAGAAGTCCCTCTCATGTTCCCGGTCCACAGCTTGTTCCTAAATATCAAAATAAGAGAAAATATTGAAAAAAGTGACAATGTTTATAAAGAGCTGTGCGAATAAAGTGGGCCACATTTGTTTTTGACGTCAACGGCTACAGACAACTGGCTTTATGCATAACACCTTAAGAAACTGCTCGGTTGATTCATTCTTATGCCACAAAAGTACCTTCTAGTCTTTGTTTTATGTAGCTTTGGCTATTATGTCATTTACTGATGACCCAATTCGCAGTACACTGACAGAGGTATTAAAAATAAAAATCAGCAAAAGGCCAACTGTGGAAAACAAGATGTATACTCAATCAATCAATCAAGTTGCATTTTATATAGTGCTTTTCTAGCTGCAGCAGCCACTCAAAGAGCTTTAGAAGTAATTAATACACACACACACACACACACACACACACCATACACCGATGGCATGGAAGTGTCGCAAATCCTGGTTCTCTGTGATTCAAAGAGGCATGCTGCATCCTGTCACCAGGTCCTGTATCACCAGGTATACTGAAGGATACTTTACTATAAAGGGGGGGGGGGGTTTAGATAGTCTTTGTATGATGCTCCTGTTCATTAATTTCAATAAATATTGGTTTTCAAGATTTCAATGAGAAAAAAAATGGCATTGAATAATCAAATAGTGTTAAAAGATACTGGTGACACAAGGGTCCCGTTTCCAACAGCTTTCTCCACTTACATCCAAGAATCTCCTGTTCTTCTCTAGCTGTTTCTCCAGGGCCTGGACCTGTTGTTGCAGGTCTCCACTCTCTGCTTTGCGTGTCTGCTCCAGTTCAATCACCCTGCTGACCTGCTCCTCCAGCTCGGCCTCCAGGAGTTTCACCTGCTTCAGAAGGTCCATGTTCTCCTTCTCCGCCTGACGCTGAACCTCCACCTTCTCTTTCATCAGCTTCTCTGTCTCCTCAAGGAGGTCTACAGAGCAGGGCCAAAGAAGGATCGACAAAGAGGAGAGGTATCAATGACCGGTTGTGTAAGTGGGGCCCATCTCATTTTAGGCATCAGTAAATTACAACGGATATTCAGTGATGGACTGGATGTTGAGATGAGTCTTTGAGGAGATTGAGGTCAAGGAGTCTTGGAATTAAATTTCACACAAATGACATGTCAAGCTGCTTTTGGGTTGATTCATATATCCATCATGGCATATCTACTAGGATAACATTCAATTTGCCCCCTTTAAAATCTTTTAATAGTAAAGTTGACATGTGCCACACAATAGGGTCACTACCACAAGTCTCCATTTGAGTAAAATGAGGTAACCTCAGACTCTCTCAACACCTCGGTCATCTTCCCAACATAACATTCCCTTTTGCCCATCTGTTACCACTAGTGAACCCACCAACACCCCTCATCCAGGATCAAACTCCAGCTGGATTAGTGCAAAAGTAAAAAAAGGTGCAAATGACAGACCAAAGACGTAGACAGTCCAGATATTGCAATATCCATGCCCCATATGCATTTTACAGGCAAGGGAGAGGGAATTCATTATTAGCCAATCATCTCACTCAAAGCAGCAGCATATCAGCACAATTTACAATATTCATATCAATACAAGGTCATTACACAAGTCTGTATCAATTTGGAGTAAAGATGATTGACAGTAAGGAGATAATGATTAAATGTGAATGTCTGAAGATTATTTCTATTTGATCATGCTAAAAATGAATGCTAACATTGACCCAAAAGACATTACCATGATATACCAGAACCAGGTGAAGTAAATCAAAACAAAAAGCTGAAGCAACAGTTAGTGAATAAGTGAGTTTGTGAGCCAATAGCAAGCAAGCTCCAAGACTTATTTGGTAAGTTGCCGAGCAAGGGTTAGAATAAATTTACAGACGTCCACTCAACCATACTACTGAAGTACAAAGACACGACTGGGCCATGCTCAAAGTGGACACACCTGCTTCAGGTGCTGCAACCACTGCAGCTTCAACTAGGCCTATAGGAGAATAAGAAAGCACAGGAATTTAGCATGCTCTTGTTTTGGTCATCAACAGGATGACTGTTGGAGGATAGAAAAAAGGAAGAACTGAGATGACAGGGCTTTCCTGGCGGTGTCACAGGGTAAGCTTAAAGCCGTGCTGCCATAGGATGGAGAAATTGCTGCTGTGAAAGCAAGTGAAAGGAATTCCTGAAACTACCCCTGTGGAAGATGCTTTGTTTACATTCCCTGGCGCAACACACTTACCATTTGTTGGCACTATTTGAGCTTGGTGATGCAGTTATGATACCTTTTTTATAGTGAAGAGGATATAGTATAAAATATTCTTACAGAGAAAAGTTTGATATTTCATAGCAATTTCATAGCATTCGCTTGTCAATTAATAAGTTTTGTGATACACAAGGGAACTTTTTGGATAATGTAGATGCGAGTCTTCACCTAAGGGATCGTTATATTGGAAAACAGTTTCCACAAACAACCTGATTAATTTCTGAACCCTTGGTCTCATTTTGTTTCAAGTCACTGAAAATGTTGTCCATCTATCCATCCATCCATTTTCCAAACCGCTTATCCTGCCACACACACACACACACACACACACACACACACACACACACACACACACACACACCTAGGGGCAATTTAGTACGGCCAATTCACCTGATCTACATGTCTTTGGACTGTTGGAGGAAACTGGGAGCACTGAGAGGAAACCCACGCAGACACGGGGAAAACATGGAAATTCCACACAGAGGACGACCCGGGATGACCCCCAAGGTTGGACAACCCCAGGGTTCGAACCCAGGCCCTTTTTGCTGTGAGGCGACCGCGCTAGCCACTGCGCCACCATGCCGCCCCCAATTATTCCAAATAATCATTATTTTATTCCTTATTATCCTAATACAAATAAAGAGGATAACAGGAGGGACATTTCTTTTGCCATGAGATTTATCTCAACACTTGGCAACATCTACCATGCATCTTCTCCCAGCACTCAGAACCTGCTTTTCACACAGCGCTATCACAGTGCTCAACTCCAGAGCCAGCAATCTTACAAGGTCTCTGACGGACATGCCGTCTTGTTTTATGTGTTCAGTAAGCATGAAGCTTAATGAATGTTTCACTAAAAACTTAAAAGCAGCACTGAGTAGGAGGAAAATGGTATGATCTAGTTGAGGTGGCCTTGCAAGGGGCTGAACACTGAGTTGTTAATTTTTATGTTTTACTTAAAATTTCCAAGTATTTTCATTTTCAAGCCCTGCTGAACAAATTCTAACTTTCAAACCCTGTTATCATTTTTTATCTTTGCCCCCTCACAATTTGGACTATGCGCTAATTGGGAATGTATTAACAAGTGAATGAGCCACATTCCAGGTCTATGACTTGCTTCACGTTTGGGCTTCACGATTATGGATAAAACGACAATCACGATTATTTCGCTTAATATTGCAATCATGATTATTTGTCATGATTATTCATCCATTTTGGGGAACTGAATTGTTTCACTGAGCATTTTAAATCAACAGAAAACTGCCTACACATTCATAATATATTTTATAAACCGATAAAATAAATAAACATTAAAATTTGCACATCTTCAAATCAAAATAATACTTTCTTTACACCAGAGCAAGCTAAACCCAGTGGGAATAAGCTGCCTGGGTCACAGTTGATAAGTTGTGGAAGCAAATATCGAAATCGCGATTAATAGACAAGTAACTGTGCAGTCCTACTTCATATCTAAAAATAGCATTGATGAAGACTCAGGAATTTACATATCAAACCATATATAGAGACAAAATCAAAAGATTAAAAAGGGTACAAAACAACTTTATAAGGCTGATACTTTCCTTAGTTAATATCATATTTCACACAAACCATAGGGGCCAGAATGATCTGTCAAAACCATGTCTAAGCTTACGACATATGGTGATGAGAACTGATAAGGAAACTATGGGTTACATACGAAGCTCACGGGGCCCTGCGTGCTCCCTCATAGCGTCTTGTTGCCGTGACAACAGCTCTCGCTCCTCCTGCATCTGCAGCCTCTCCTGCTCCAGCTCATGCAGCCGACTACTGGTCACCTGTGTGGGTCAATGTTATTCCGTTATGACCTGAATGAAAATGCTTGGCAGTCATACAGACAGAAGTGAAAAGATGTTTAAGTCTGAGGGGAGGGCAAGAATCTGAGGCTAAATAGGACTGATAACTGGGTAATAGCACTAAAGATGGGCTGCATTTGCGGTGTTATGTGCATTTGTGTTGGTAAACACAGTCTTTTTGCACTATTTTCCAACATTATCAAAGCCCAAAATGAATACTAAAACAAACAATAAAACATATAACAAAGTGCCACCGGTCTGAAATTAATGAACTGAATTCAAACTCATGCTGTTGCGTGAAACTGGACAGCATGAAACAGGACTTACCGTGTGACACAACCCCTGTGAATTCAGCATCCTTGGTTTGAATCCTGTTGTGGATCTTTGGAACATGTCACCACCACCCCCACCACCCCCAACTTGCAAACCCATACTTCCCTTCTCTAATGTCAAAAACAAACCTAAAATGGTGAGTTGAGTGTACCCTCTCCCACACACATCCTATCTACTTCCACCCAGGTACAACGACACAACGTTTTTCTGCGCCCGGGGAGGCTGGTTGTCTCACCTGCAGCTCTTGTTCCAGGCTCAGCTGGAGCTCTTCCTTCTGTCGCACCTGCTCTTCTAGGGCAGCCCGTTCGCCTGTATAGCCGTCAATCAGACCTAAAAGTGGCCAAAGAAGGAGGGTAAAATGCACATTTACATTAGACAGCACAGAACATCCACAGCCTGCACCTTCATAACACTTACATACTTGATATCTCTCATCCAAGACTTGAAAAGGAAATTCCTTGTACTGTCACTTTAAATTTCAATTAGACATGTAACTAAGCATGTGTGTGCGCGCGTACACACACACACACACACCAAACACAGGAGCATTTATAAAGATGCATACACAAACACACACACACAGCGAAGGGCAAGTCTGACCCACTTTGCTCGTCAGGGTGGCCATGACTGAGCAGCAAACACAATGAACTGTTCCATTATTACACATTGTGTCACAGGTCAGTGAGCATTACGCACAACAGTATCCACGTCAGAGACGACAGGGAAGGAGTCCGGATACACTCGGAGAACACATACTGTCGGAAATCCCTGTTCGCTATCAGCTGTACCTACCACTTAAACAATGCTAACAGCCATGAAAAGAGAAGCGTAGCAGTGCTAGCCAAACTGCTAGCACGCAAACGCTTGGGATGTGCGATTGTGCTTTTCAATATGAAAGGTGTTTTCAGAAATCAATATTTTCTACAAAGCGACTGTAAATAGTTTTAAAGAATTTTCAAGATGACGACAGTGAGAGAACACAGTGGTTTGGGAACTCAAGGCAGTATGAACAAGGTAAAAAAATAAAAGTCATCCGTGTTGTCAGGGGATAGTTCCTCAGGATCCTCTGCCATGTGGCGTTTACCTAAGGACGTGACCCTAACAACACACATCTTTCTCCCTGTTCACTTGAATGTCAGCTGCTTAAGCAATGTCCACAGAGTACACAGAGCTTATCTGTAAATCTACTCTGACATTAACTCTACTTGTTAGTTGAGCAGCTTAAGCAGAAGTTATTACACATAACTGTATTACAAGTGAAAATAAACATGCCAAAAAATGACAAACACAGATGGAAAAAAACGACAGGACTGGGTTTGCAAAATGTAATTTACAACAGAGAATGGGAAATGTCAACAAATACTTTGTGTGTGCATGTGTATATCTGTGTGTGTGTGTGTGTGTGTGTGTGTGTGTGTGTGTGTGTGTGTGTGTGCGCGCGTGCGCTCTATGCAGCGGGACCTTACATCACACACAGAGGCCACACACAGAGGTGTTGGAGCGGGCAGGCAGCTGCAGCGTGGAGTCTACCCTAAAACACCATCAACTCAGGCGGCTTGGACATGTTATCCGCATGCCCAGCGAACGACTCCCACGAAAAGTCCTCTGCGGCCAACTACGCCTTGGCCAACGCACTGCTGGTGGGCAGAAGAAGCGGTTCAAAGACCAAATGAAGACCACACTAAAAAGATGTCAGATCAACCCCTCTTCTTTGGAGGAACTTGCTTTCTGCCGCACAACCTGGCGCTCTCACATCTCAGAGCGAGTGAAGTACATGGAAAACCAGCGCACACAACACCGTGTACCAAAGCGTGCGAAGAGGCATGCTCGCAAAGCTACCCCTACCCCCTCCAGCACCACTTTTACATGCCCGGTCTGCAACCGCAACTGTGCATCCAGGATCGGACTATTCAGCCACCAAAGGACCCACAAATAGAAGAAGATGGTCATCATCGGGCACGATGGACAACCAGCAAGCAAGTGTGTGTGTGTGTGTGTGTGTGCGCGTGCGCTCTATGCAGCGGGACCTTACATCACCTTTCCTCCATTGAATAATCTATACTCTCTACTCAATCTAATAACTACTTGCTCCATTTCATGTTAAAATTACAGTTGCCTCTTTCTCACCTTCTTTTACACCTCTATCCAAGCACGCAACCATATATGATACTTCTGTGGTCCAAGTGGGCGTCGGTAAGCAACAGCTGACATTGCTTTTGTTTGGTTCTTTGTCATTTGGTTTATCAAAGAAATAAGGCCTATTTACTACTATTGCATTCACAGTAACAGTCTCTGTACAAGAGCGACTGCTAAATAGCGATGTAAACGTCATTCAGTTAGGTGAAGTTTTTTCTTCGTCTGAATTTTCCCCCTTTTTTCTCCCTAATTGTATCTGGCCAATTACCCCACTCTTCTGAGCCGTCCCAGTCACTGCCCCACCCCCTCTGCCAATCCAGGGAGGGCTGCAGACTACCACATGCCTCCTCCAATACATGTGGAGTCGCCAGTCGCTTCTTTTCACCTGACAGTGAGGAGTTTCACCAGGGGGACGTAGCACGTGGAAGGATCAAGCCATTCCCCCAGTTCTCCCTCCCCCCCGAACAGGTGCCCCAACCGACCAGAGGAGGCGCTAGTGCAGCGACCAGGACACATACCCACATCTGGCTTCTCACCCGCAGACACGGCCAATTGTGTCTGTAGGGACGCCCGACCAAGCTGGAGTTAACATGGGGATTCGAACCGGCGATCCCCGTGTTGGTAGGCAACGGAATAGACCGCTACGCTACCCGGACGCCCTAGGTGAAGGTTTTTGTTTGTCAAACTACACGAATATTACGGAAATAAGCTACCAATTAAATGGTAAAGCAGTTGGGCAGTACATTGTCACACGCATTACAAAGTCCTAAATTGCATTGTTTGTAATGGGTTATGGTATTCTTAAGAAAACATGTTGCACATGACTCAGGTTTCTCAACTTGCCTCACCTGAAAAGCCTGAGTAGTTTGAATGTTGTTTATATACCTGAATTATATCCATCATGGGGGAAAAGTCTATTTTTGCAGGAAAATAATACAATTCAGACAACAGCTAAAACCCTGCTTCTTGTTTCAGCTAAAACATGCACGAGTCCTCTCACTTCTCCAAACTATTAGGTATCGTCCCCCTTTTACACATCTGAGGAGCAAGGTCCACAAAGAAAGGCTGCTGTGCAACTAAATGCGTAGGTCCACAGGAGTTCACCAAATATTAACTTCCATGTTTTAATTAAGTTAGTGGTATTCACTACACTTCAAAGCTTTTGGCTCTACATTTTCCTTCTCAAATGAGGCTTGATGCCAAAGGTGAGCCCTGGGCAACAGTTTATCTTGAAATTTAACTGGTATTTGCATTGTTAAATCCCAAACACAACAATTATCCCTGTCAACAGAAAGTCCTTGGCATATTTAGGTGCAGGTATGGGTAGTGACATGTACTGGGATAATCAAAGGCGATAATCCCACAAGAGATGTGTTTGGCTCGGTCTCATAGAAACAGAGAGGCTGTCTTGATAACAAGCAAATAGATCATCAGTCAATGTTGGAAAAAAAATAATAAAGCTTTCACCAATGACTGATCACTGGCTGAAAAACACATCTCAGTATGTGCATTTCCCAACAAGCAAAACAACAAAAAATCAAACTACATGTAAAACTGATGCTCTACTTGTGGTACCTTTTCTCAACAGGTCTACTGTGAATCTGAATCCACACTGAACTTTTACCCCACAAAAAACAAGCTTGCCTAAGGCCCACACACACAGACACACACACAACAATGAAAACACAGGCCTCACGACCATACATCTCTACATCTAGTTGTTCTTTAACTTCTGGTGTAACACAAGGCTATTTCACATCTCCTCCAGTCTTTTAAACACCTAATGGTTTATGTCAGTCACTGAAGAGGATCCTCTTCCAGGTCAAGTCTGTCTCCTGGGTTAATTCAAAACCAGTTTTAAAAAAGCCGCACCCTGAGCAGTTACCGGCACGGGTAATCCTGACACAAAGATGAGGATTATTCCTGTTTGGCCTCCGTGACCTTAGAACACGAGGATGTAAAAGCATACAACGAAGTCACTCAAAAACAAAAGGGAAGTAATAGCCAAAATAGCATCTGAATAGGAGAGTGATGATTAACATGAAGAGAATTTCACTTTAACTGAAAGGCATTAGGGAGTATTGGTGCCTTAGTACTTGGCATGTTCTCCTCCTGCTTGTGTGTGTTTCCTCCGGGTGCTTCAGGTTCCCACCACAGTCGCAAAACATGCATATATGGTGAATTGGAGCCTCTAAATCTCCCATAGGTGTGAACGGTGTGTGAGGGAATGTGTGTCTGGGCCCTATGATGGACTGGCGACTTGTCCACAGTGTCTCCCTGCTTTCCACCCAGTATCTGCTGGAAGCTTCCCACAACCTAAAAATGGATTAAGCAGGTACAGGAAATGCCTAGATGGATGGATGGATGGATAGATGAAGGGGATGCACTGAGCTACTGAAAATGTATTATGAAACATTCAACAGGAGCACAACACGGATATATATATTCATAAAGTACACACTTCACTACACCTGTTCAAGTTGACCGAGTTGCATAATGTCATCCTCAACCACAGCTAAACTAATATCAGCCATTTACAATAATTTAAAGACCTTTGCATTGATTTCTCACTCCACTGCATAATGCCGTGCAAATTTGGTCACCATGTGAGTAACTTTTATGGCTTCAAATGTTCCAGCACTTCTATCAGGTTACAGGCACAAAGCAAACATCCTACCAGGACACAACAACTCAACAAACAAATCTATATGACATTATTGTTGGTCAACTCACCACTGCTCGATATGTCCAGAATTCAACGTTTTGAAACCAGAAAGAAAGATGGCCCCACCACTGACTGGACAAAAACAAAACCGAGTAGTGTCTCTGGTGTGTGCATACGCATGTGGTCGCACCGGTCAGCCCTCTCAAAGACCAGTTGTCTCTGACAGGGACACAACATCGGACAACTTGGCCCCACAAGTTTTACCATGGCACTTACTTTTGTGCTGACGGGGCAAAAGACCTCGTGATCACAAAGAGCACGAGATAAAGGGTTAAACATGTTCTCTAATTCTCTCTTACAAATGTATTCCTCTCCATAATGATCATCTAACTACGTATGGCACGGCGGCCCTGTGGTTAGCGCTGTCGCCTCACATTAAGAAGGTCCTGGGTTCAAACCCCAGGGTTGTCCAACCTTGGGGGTCACCCCAGGCCGTTCTCTGTGTGGAGTTTGTGTGTTCTCCCTTGGTCTGCGGTGGGTTTTCTCCGGGTGCTCCGGTTTCCCCCACCATCAAAAGAAACATGCATGTTAGGGTTAATACTCCTATCTGTGCCCCTGACCAAGGCATGGCAAGACAAGCTGGAGTTGGTCCCCGGGTGCTGCACGGCAGCTGCCCACTGCTCCTAGCTACACAGTTAGGATGGGTTAAACGCAGAGGAAGAATTGCCCTACGGGGATTAATAAAGTAGTAAAAAAATAAAATAAAATAAGTACAGCTATCCCTCACCCTTCCCTTGTTAGCTGGGCTCACATTCAGACAGACATCCCAACACAATAGGAAAACAGCCTCACAAATACATGTTTTCATGTGTGTTTCATCACAGATGGTCTCGCGCTCCTCCACGCTCCCTTATAAACAGCTGATCCCATCAGTCCGTGAAACACCCCTCCCCCAAACACGCACGCACATACACCCACGTCTTTTATGCTGCAGTGCCTTCTGCTCCCCCTCATCACTCTGAAACGCCAACACTTCAGCATTCAGATCATCAATTAGAAATAATCACATAAGAAATTTTAAAAAAAATTGCAGCACAGGCTAGTGTAATTATATAGACGCAAGATGTGGTGTTTTTGTTTGTTTGAGAGACATTTCTTTCAGAAGCTCTGACACAAATGTCCCAAATATTACCAATACACACAGACAAAAAAAGTATTTTCACTTGCTAAAAAAAAAAGAAAAAAAAACTCACCCTCAGCTCGGTGAAGCTCCAGAGCCAGCTGCTCTCGTGCCCTGGCCTCCTCGGCCAGCCTCTCCTGCAACTCCTCCTGTTTCTGCAGCAGCTCCCCAATCTCCTGGTTATGGCGGAAGGACTCGCGCATCAGCTCCGTCTGGGTCACCCGGGCATGTTCGAGCTGAGTTTGAAGGGAGACGATGAGACAAGCAAACAGAGGTTAGGAAGGGAAACGGCAGTCCCTGCATTAAATTTGTTTTTCCAGTTATTGTGTTTTTATTTATTATGAATTCTCGGGAACTGTGATAATGTGAAGTGTTTGCCTGGAGTCCTTGCTGTCCATGACCAACTACTTCTTTGTTGTATAAAGGGAGACACTTGCAGGCCAAAGTGTTGCATGTGTGAATAACACAGTCTCTTCTCTTACAGCATATTAAAATGAGGGTAAGGAACATCCCAATGTCTTTTTTCACCCGTGTTTGAAAAGCAAGAGAAATATTCACAAATTTAAGAAATCAGGAAGTATGTACCAATTTAGTTCACTTGAATGACTTTCAGCATCTTGACAAACTGATAGAGGAAGCCAAAACCTTGACCTTACAGACTTTTTTGTGTTTAGAATGTGTTCTGACTTTATGTTTCATCCTTTCTTCCTGCTGTGTTTCACCATCTCTTAACAACTTTTCTTCTTTAGCACTTTGTACCAAATGAAAAGTGGCTTCCAATACCAATAAAATCTGCCATTATTAAACTGCATTACCATCCTTTTAACAAATGGAATCAAAATCTAGGTTGCTATACTGATGACACATTTCTATTTCCCCAGGTCAGGTCACAGAGGGACAAGCTTCCTCTGACGAAGCTGCCGCATAATAATTGTGTGCATGCAATAAAGCGCCCCAGAGCAGATACGCACACACAATTATCCCACTGCATAAAGCTACTTTTAGACAAGCTTTACATATCTCCTCTCTGAGCAAAGGTCACATTGCAATACAACGGCAACCAGGAAGCTGTAATATGACTGTCACACTAAATGGATGATTCTTTATTCTTTATGACAGGTTAAATCAAGAGAAGCTGCACATGAATGCTACACAGAAGAATATAATTTTAGTCATGTACACTACATACATGGATAAAAGCAAAACACACAAAATATAAACAGACTTTTTTTGTAAATTTTGCATGTCTAGAATATTCATTATGCAGGTCACAAACCCTGATATCGTTTACATATAATCTACTGCATGTTTGGGCAAAAAAGCAAAACAAAAAAACAAGGTTTTAAAGTGTGTTGCTGAAATATTTTTGTAAATAACAGCATTCATACAGTGTCTTGTCAATTAATCATGACTACCCAGACTCATTTCTACCAACAGACCACTCAGCTTCAGTTGTGAAGTGTTCACTTACTGTATAGGGAGGGGTAGGCAGGGAAATTTTGGAGATGACCTTAAGAAGGTGACCATTTGCCCTGTGGTTGAAGTGCGAGATTTGCGTCTGCACCACCACGGCGTTTTTCTCGTTCAAGGTGGTGGACAAGGGAAAGGGTCGGGGCAGGGGCACGCGGGATTCCACCTCGTAAACATCCTGGTCCTCCCCTTCCACCCACATGCTGCCCGGTGTGCTTGAGTTCCAGTAGGACCTGTATGAATCCATGGCAAAGGGGGGGGGGGGACTTCTCTACATCAAATCCTTACTGTGGAGCTCTTCTTTTGGAAGTGATCAAGCGGGGGCTTTTATCTGCCATGGAGGAGTCTTCTCCTAGCTGAGTTGGTTTGGCCAACAATCCACACAGAAACAGGAGCGAGGTCCACGGAGATAAAAAAAAATTTTTTCAAACAGTCACGAGCGATGTTGTAGCAACAGTTTCTATGTGTCTAGCCCCGCACACAGCTTGGCGAAACAACATTTGGAAACAGTCAAATTCACGTCATCTTGTTCACATGTTACAACAGCTGAGGTAGAACAGGTCCCAGGTAAATACTGAGAGTAAAAACCATCCAGTGAGGGTCACGAGTTGTTTCGGCAGGAAAAGAAAAAGTTGTGCTCTCAGAAGAAACCGTCATCCTTGATAGCTAGGTGACTGGGAGGCTAGGAGGACATTCCTGAGCAAGAACCGCGGGAGGTAAGTACACATAAAGGCAAGCATTTCTTTTCCTCACGTGCTATCTGATGATCTCTGCCCCTCTCTCTCAGCCTGGTTTCTGACCCTCCGTTAGCCGAGCACAGCCCCACCATGCCTCTCTCTCTCTTTCGCTTGCTCTCTGGAGGTTCATTAACAATGGTGAGCTGCTGTAGCAGCCATGACCCGGCAGGGAAGCCTCCCAGTGGCCCCTTTTAATTGCTTTGTCCAAGCAGCAGCCAACCAAGGGTGAAATGACATTGGTCTGATCCAAGTCTCACTCAATCCTTGTTTCTTCCTTCTTTTCGCCGGCTGCCATTCATTCTCTCCAAACCTTGCTTGCTCGTTTCTCGTGCCGCGATACGAGCCTGACTCACTCCAGTCCAAGTGCCGTAACCTTTCAACATCAAGTCCTTACTTTCACAAACTCCTCCCTCTCTCACTTTCCTTACCTCAGGGCAGCCTATCCTGTCATTCTGCTACACTCACATCGGCTCTCCCAACACACATCCTTAAAAAGATTAAATCCCAGAGTCCCAGCTTTTGCCCCCCCCCCCAAAAGCCCGAATTTATCCTTTACTTCCTGTATTAATAGTATGTAGCTGAATAATGCTCAGCAAAGCGGAGAGGGAAGCAGGCGTGGCTTCAGCCCCTGGGGCCCATGGGTCAGGTAGATTTGCAAATAGGACAAATACTCCCTCTCTCTCTCTCAAACACACACAACATGCAGCCACACACCCTTTTCAAGAGAGCTTGTCAAACCGGATTCATATTCCACGTAAGCACAGATGAACTGATCAGGACGTTTTGACAGGTTTCCGCTGGGTCCCTCCTCAATCTGTCTGGATGGCATGTCAAGCTTATTGCACACATTAACAATCTCCATGTCTCACTTAGCCCATAATGGGAGTTCAGTATGCAAAAACCTTCCCTGGGGAAATAATTTACAACCCCGGGCTGTTAACATTCCCAACCAGGGCATTACATCAATCCGTATTCACACTTTCGCTTTACGGGAAAAACTGAGCAATCCACCATTGCTCATTGACAAGACTAATGTACACTGGATCGATGGTAGCAGGAGCACACTTTGATTAACCATTAAAAGAGAATATTTTACTGAACTACTTGTGGCAGTGTAATTGAGTGTAAACATTTGTATGGACAAAATGCATCAGGTGACACGTGATCCCTATCGTAAAAACACCAGGGCGGTTCTTTATTGATGAGAGATCGTCCTGACAACTCGACCACTCTCGTTCAAAGTACATAAACCCATCTCTCAACGGGGCTGATGGTTTAAGAGTTCAACATCCACCCATACACACACACACACACACACACACTGCAGATACTAATGAACATAGGCACAGTCTCACTTTATCATGGCAAGGTAAGGCTACAAGCGGCTATCCTTGGCTTTGTTTTTATTTCATATTTTCAGTGCTGTAACTTAAAAAATAAATGGTCACATGGCAAGGCTTTCAAATGAAAATGGGTAGGTTTGATATGTCACAGCGTAACGATTCTTAGGCGGTCTGCAAAGATTGTGATGTGATTGAATAATTTCCTAGTCCATAAACAAAAATGAATACAAGGAAGAAAATCCACAGTTTCAAGCGCTCACAGGAAGGATGAAGAGGCAGTCAAGTCAGGTGTCAGTGGTGAAATTATTTTGAAAAAAAATTGTTTTTTAAAAAAAAAACCTGAGAAAAATTGTCAGATCAAACTGATTTCATGAATCAGACACAATAATCATGCAACTCAGTGGTTTAGATAGATTGCTGGAGCATTGCTGACGCCTGACCTGAAATTTCTTTTAAGCTATTTTTAGACATCCAAGATAAAATGCATCTCAGCGTGAGTAATGCTTGTATATAAGCCAAAGGGAAGACGCGCGGTGCAGTCAGCTACAGATGCACGTCCAGCAAGCGGCCTGGTTAAAATAGCCCTGGCTCTCTGGGCTCATGGTGGACACAGGAGGCGCACTGTGTGCACACAGAGAGCCTCAGGAGGTGGGGTTGTTCTGCTCAGCTGGCTCTGGATAGGCTGGTTGTACAGACAAAAGCGCCATGCAAATACGGCTCGTATCTATAGGCAACCACTAGGAATGAGACAGCTCCATTGTGTGTGAATTCTAGACGGACCAACATTATTGCCAGCCAAATTCTGCAGTCTCATCCCCATTATGCCTATGTGAACAGACTTTCAAAACTATAGAGGGTTAATAGTGTTGCAAGTGGCAGTTCAAACATTTAAACAAAGCTTACATGTGTGTCACTAGGGCTTTTTGTTGACTAGTGGTTTCTAGGTACAAACACACAGGGGTAGTATCACCATGGGACAGTGAAAAGGGAATATTTAAGCCCTGTGGTTGACAACTCATGCCTCAACTTGCAGGCAGTAAAATTTATTTGGCAATGGAGAATGCCATTCACTGTAATTGGTGTTCCACTTATCCCAATATATCACCTGTGTAGCTACCTCCTGAATTGTGAACAGGCAAATATACTCCGAAAGTGGTGGGAGCACAGACCCCCAAAATCTTGATGGACACCCGCTTGGTTCCTACCTGGTTGGAGGTTTCAGTGATGGTTACCAGCATCCTCTCCAATGCCATCTGGAGGCGGGTGCTAATGCTCATCAGGTATTCCTCGTTCTCCAGTTGAGTCTCCACCCCCAGCAGCACGCTGTCCACCATCTGCTGAGACACCTCCAGACCCTCGTCAGTTTCTGGATCTCGGGACCACATACTGCCGTCGTCTGTGCCCGTCTCACTGCCGTGCCAACTCTCTGAGGAGGGACCTGGGCATTTGCAGAGGAAACAATTGAGAAAATTTTAGTAAAACACCTAAAATGTGAAAACCTGATATGTCATTTAAGAGTCATAACTTGAAAGTAGAAATCACATACACAACTACCTAACTCAAAATTTCAACTTCCATCTAATGTGCCATGTAGAGATGCATGGAGAAACGAGTTATTTCAATATTCCTGTATTGTGAAATCACACAATAATTGTCAAGTCTCCCCATGTCAGCTTGAAACTAGACTCTCATCCAGACAACTGGTAATGTAATTACAAAATGCAGAGCACTGCATGGAAATGAGCTCACTTAATATGCCCCCTGTGATTCTGGGAGAAGAAGTTACAGTCCCATGTTTATAATCTGATACACAATACCAGGCAAGCTACTAGGAAAGTGTAGTGAGCTAAGCTACCAGTTAATCTACATCAAATGAAGCTTCACTACACTGACTCTATCCCCCAGAGAAATATAGCAAGCTACAGCAACATGGCAAAAGTAGTTTACTACATCGAAGTTTTTTTTTTTTACATTGAACCAACTTCACTCCAAGTTAAAGCTATCTCAGTGATCAATGTTTGTGTGTTTGTGTGTGTGTGTGTGTGTGTGTGTGTGTGTGTGTGTGTGTGTGTGTGTGTGTGTGTGTCTTCTCCTAGATCGCCACCTTGTTGCGGTGGAGAAGCTTGCATATACTAATGATCCCAAGAGCTATGCCATCTGGAGCTTGGCTCCTGGTAGGGTCACCCAAAGTGGATAGGTCAAGGGGGAGATTCCAGACAAAGCGCAATCCAACAAAGACCTCATCGACGGAACTGGCAGAAGATGTCTTCAGGTCACAATGCCAGTGAAGGTGGATGAAGACTGCAACAAAGGGTGGTCCCCAATCATCTTGGTTCTACATGCCATTGGACTCGGGCCACCCACTGCCAAGGACTGTGTGGTGGCTGCAGGCGCATCAGTCTCTCCACATAAAAAACTGTCACATGCAGGCAGTCCTCCTGCAAGGATCAACCCATAAACATGCTGGGTCAAAGCCCTGTGGTGATCAGGAAGAGGTCACTGGGGCAGGACAGTGAATTCTGGCAGCCCCTAGCCACAACCTGGCACACAGGCGGTGGGTGTATTATCAGTCGCTAAGCCCGGACTGAGGCAGAGGGGCTTCTCGGCTACTGCACCTGTGACTGAGCAGGCCAATTTAGCATCCACCCTGCTCACCCCGGTTGCGGAGGGGGCTAGAAAAGGTGCTCTAAACATAATCTGCCTCATACCTCCTGTCTGGACCACCGCATCCAGAGGGATCACCACCATGCAGTCAGAACCAGAAACTCGTATATTTTGAAGCCTGGAACATACGAACCCTCATGGACAATCGACCTGAACGGTATACTGCCATCGTCACCCGAGAGCTGAGAAGATTTTGGATTGATATTGCCACACCCTCTGAAACCCAACTGGCAGACCAAGGGCAACTGAAAGAGGACAAGAGTGGTTACACTTTTTTCTGCAAAGGAAAAGCAGCTGATGAGCCGAGGATCCATGGTGTGGGCTTTGCCATCAAAAACAGCCTCATTAGCCACCTTGCTGAGCTTCTTCTGGGCATCAATAAATGGCTGATGACAATACAACTGGCGCTTGTAAATAACCAAAGCATCATTGTCATCAGTGCATACACTCCAACACTTGACTCATAAGATGAAGTAAATGAGACCTTCTATGCCAACCTGGACAATGTTCTCACCAAAGTCCCCAAGGAGACTTGGCTAATCTTGCTTGGAGATTTCAATGTCAGAGTGGGATGAAATTTAAACTTGTGAAGAGACCTAACTGGCAAGGAAGGAGTTGGAAACATCAACTCAAATGGTATCGTGCTGTTAACAACATGCTCAGAACACAGCCTAATCATCACCAACACACTTCCACCAGAAGAACAAATTTAAAACAACCTGGAAGCAACCTCGTTCTAACATTTGGCACCTCATTGACTATATTAATGAGTCAGTTGAGGTGGTTCGGACATCTGATTAGGATGCCTCCTGGGCACCCTCCTTTTTAAGTTTTCCGGGCACGTCCAACTGGGAGGAGACCCCGGGGTAGACCCAGAACTTGCTGGAGGGACTACATGTCCAATCTGGCTTGGAAACGCCTTGGGATCCCCCAGGAGGAGCTGGAGGAATAAAATTTATCCACCCTAAATTTTTAGAATCACTAGTTCTTCACTTGAATAAAGTACTTTAAGCAGATTTTAGATTTAAAAAAAATTTGAATTGATCATTTTGTAGCACAACCCATTAGAACGCATTTTGACCAATATTTTAAGTTCTTTCATGCCTCTGTCCTGACCACGAAACTGGGATTTATTTATTTATTTATTTTTGTGGGAAGTTTGCAGAAACTAATATTTGGCAATGAGCAAAAATATTCCATGTACGCAACAAATGTAATGGACCTTGGTTACAGAAAATTATACTTGGGAACTTTCTGGAGCTGAAATGATTTCTGTAGAGTATTAAGACAGGGTTTGAGAGATGCAAGTCATCCCACTGGCTTTAATTGCATGGACGCTTTTTTAAAAATTAGCCCTAAACCTGTACCAAAATTGAAATTTGTGATCACCGGCTTATGCAGCATTTGGACAATACCCTTGGTGTAATGGAACGGTTTCCTTTATTTCTAGAGCCTCCCTGCCACTACGGGCATAGTTCCATTATCTGAGTCTTTCGCCTTCTAGTGGCATAGATAAGTACCGCAGTTTCAGCTACTTCCTTTTCCTGTGACAACAAGAAAATGGTGTGACAACTCAGCAATATTCATGCTCCATCATTAGCCATTACCTAGTTTCTACCCCTCCGAGTGGCAATATCTGTAAGTAAAGCTATTATCCATCATTGCTAGAATCTTTATTTTGAAGTATTTTTTTACATATTT
Organism: Lampris incognitus; assembly: GCF_029633865.1. Taxonomy (NCBI): domain Eukaryota; kingdom Metazoa; phylum Chordata; class Actinopteri; order Lampriformes; family Lampridae; genus Lampris; species Lampris incognitus. The sequence goes on along the minus strand of NC_079228.1, from coordinate 34,878,321 downwards.
GCTACAGTTTGTATAATGTTGGTAACATGTATGACAGCACATTTTAATGATGGCATTCAGGCTATACTTTTGATGCTAGCGTAAATACAGTGTTCAGTGCTATACCTGACTAGTTACAAAATACATTTTATTCCTGCAAAGAAAATGTTAGTTTTATACTTACCTTTGTTTCCTGAAAAATAGAGGATTAGTTATCCTAACTGTAATTCTAAATTGAGTAAGCTATTTTGTATTGTATACTGATGTATGCGTTTCAGTATGTTTATTTTCAGTTTCACACTTCCTTGTTATTAAATCCCGTCCATATACAACACTGGTCTGTTCCTTGGAGGATATGATGCAAGAGAGAGTTTATCTGGCTGTAAAACCTAATATAGGACAAGAGTCACATTGGGTGTAGCAGTACAGTGAAAAGATAGCACTCTGTGAGGGACATCAACTAGCTGTCGGACTCAGCCAGAGGTCAGTAACTGACAAAGCCTTTTCAAGTCAAGCACTCATCGACATAATGGAACATTTAGAGGCTCAAGGTCAAGACAGTGAGGAGAATAAGTCCCTCTCCTCTCACTCCTTAAAGTCCTCAAAATCTTCAAGAAAGCTGAGTGTTAGCTCATCAGCAGGCTCTTCAAAAAGATCGTCTGCATCAACTAGAGCCAGTATGGCAGCAACACTAGCACTGGCTGAAGCACAGGCTGCTAAAGCAAGAGCAGCCTACGCTGACCAAGAAATTAACATTAAATTAGAGAAAGCTTGCATAGAAGCTAATGCAAATGTTGAAAAGGTCTGCTTAGATGCAACTCTTGATACACTTCAAGCCAAGAAAGAAGCTGATGCTTTCATGGCCAAAGCAGAGGTAATGCAGTCTGCTGCTGCTCAGTTTATTGCAGAGCAAAGTGAAGAATTAGAGTTCTTGCCCTTCCAAGTAACCCCAGAGCAGAAAGTGAGTGAGTACATAAATAAACACTCAAGCAACGACACTGAGCTCACGCAAAGACAGAGAGACATGTCCACTCAGCATAATGACGTCACCCCTCAGCAAAAACAAGTGAAACCTTCACCAGTGTTCACATCTTACTTCAGACAAGATCCAAATCAGTACCACTCATCACCACCAGGGGGCAGTAAACTGGCGCTGCAAAGAGATACACTTCAACAATGTCTTTCCTACAGCGAGCCACAACCACAGTGGAGGTGTAACCCAAAACCTGCACCTAGTGACAACACCACCAGTGACCTCGCCAGGTTCCTAGCAAAGAGCCAGCTGGTAACTGGAGGACTGACTAAGTTTGATGACAAGCCGGAGAATTATCTCAGCTGGAAGGCTACTTTTCAGAGTACCATTGCAGACCTTGGTCTTACTGCCAGTGAAGAAGTAAACTTGCTCATCAAGTGGCTGGGCCCAGAGTCTTCAGAACATGCTAGAAGGGTCAAAGCAGTCAACATACATCATCCATCTGTTGGTCTAAGTATGATCTGGACAAGACTCGAAGAATGCTATGGCTCAGCAGAGGCAATAGAAAGAGCCTTGTTCTCTAGAATGGGGAACTTCCCAAAGCTCTCCAGCAAAGAACCTCAAAAGCTCCGTGAGCTATCAGACTTGCTCTTAGAACTGTCAGCTGCAAAGCTAGATGGATATTTACCTGGTTTAAGTTACCTCGACACAGCCAGGGGAGTAGGTCCAGTTGTGGAGAAGCTACCCTTTCACCTCCAAGAAAAGTGGACAACAGTTGGGTCAGCATTTAAAGAAGAGCATAGAGTGGCCGTCCCACCTTTCGCTATCTTTTCTGAGTTTGTGCAGAAAGAGGCCAGAGCAAAGAATGACCCAAACTTTACAACAGCTTCTATCTCCTCTGTCAGCTTCAAGAAAGAAAAGCCCCTGGGTAATTACAACAGACAGCCATCAGTTACGATGCACAAGACAGACGTGTCAGCAGAGGTAACCACAAAAGTAGAAAGGGTAGTTGAAGATCTAAACAGACACTGTCCTATACATCACAAGCCGCACCCACTGAAAAGATGTAGAGGTTTCAGGATGATGCTGCTTGAAGACAGAAAGAAGTTAATCAAAGACAACAACATCTGCTACCGTTGCCTTACATCCACCAGTCACCAGGCAAAGGACTGTAATGTCACCATCAGGTGTGTGGAGTGTAAGAGTGAGAGGCACTTGGCAGCTCTTCACCCTGGCCCAGCACCACAGACAACTGAAGAGAGTTTAAGAGAGACAGTCTTTCGCTGCACTGATACCGACAACCAGCTTGCGCCATCTGCCGAAGACATGCTCTTTCTGAAGAAGATGGAAGGAGTCTTCAAAGATGAAACTAACAGCTGGGTCGCCCCATTGCCATTTTGCAGCCCCAGACGTCTACTCCCAGACAACAGACCCTATGCCTACAAGCGGCTTATGTCTCTTTGACGCCAGCTGGACAAGAAGGAAGACATGAGAGAACACCTTGTCGAGTTCATGCAGAAAATGCTCAATAACAATCATGCAGCGCTGGTACCACCTTGTGAGAAAGATAAAGAGAGATGGTATCTTCCCACTTTCGGTGTCTACCACTCACAGAAGCCTGGTAAAATTCGTGTGGTGTTTGACTTGAGTGCACGGTTTAATGGAGTGTCTCTCAACGACGTGCTGCTTTCGGGGCCAGACCTCAACAACACCCTTTTGGGTGTGCTTCTCCGCTTCCGAAAGGAACCTGTTGCTGTCACAGCAGACATAGACCAGATGTTCTACTGTTTTGTTGTTCAGGAAGATCACAGAGATTTTCTTCGCCTTCTCTGGTATCAGGACAATGACCTCAGCAAAGATAGAGTAGTCAGGAAAGTGGAGGTCAAGCTTACCTGTCACAAGACTACTAAGACTTTCTCCAGACCCATCTCAGAGTGTATTCTTCTCTTGTCTCCAGAAGATTAGATTATGTAAATGTTTATTGTGGCATTTTAAATAATGCCAGACGGGGAGTGTAATGGAACGGTTTCCTTTATTTTTAGAGCCTCCCTGCCATTAGGGGCATAGTTCCATTATCTTGAGTCTTTTGCCTTCTAGTGGCATAGATAAGTACCGCAGTTTCAGCTACTTCCTTTTCCTGTGAGAATAAGAGAATGGTGTGACAACTCAGCTATTTTGTATTGTATACTGATGTATGCTTTTCTGTATGTTTATTTTCAGTTTCACACTTCCTTGTTATTAAATCCCGTTCATATACAACACTGGTCTGTTCCTTGGAGGATATGATGCAAGGGAGAGTTAATCTGGCTGTAAAACCTAAAATAGGACAAGAGTCACATTGGGTGTAGCAGTACACTAGGGTTTAGGGATAATGTACTGAGAGTACATTAGCTGCAGATGTGCAAAAGTAATCAGCACAGTAAGAAGGACAATCTTTTTTTTTAAATGTCTTCCCCCTTTTTCACCCCAATTGTATCCGGCCAATTACCCCACTCTTCTGAGTCATCCTGGTTGCTGCTCCACCCCCTCTGCCGATCCAGGGAGGGCTGCAGACTATCACATGCTTCCTCCGATATATGTGGAGTTGCCAGCCACTTCTTTTCACCTGACGGTGAGGAGTTTTGCCAGGGAGATGTAGCGCGTGGGAGGATCACGCTATTCCCCCAGTTCCCCCTCCCCCCGAACAGGCACCCTGACCGACCAGAGGAGGTGCTAGTGCAGGGACCAGGACACATACCCACATCTGGCTTCCCACCCACAGACACGGCCAATTGTGCTTGAAGGGACGTCCAATCAAGCCAGAAGTAACACAGGGATTCGAATCGGTGAGCCCTGTCTTGGTAGGCAATGGAATAGACTGCCACGCTACCTGGATGCCCTGCAGGACAATCTTAAGTTGATTATTTATGACAGGCAATGAGTTTCTCCACAATGAATTAAAGTACTTCTACAATATGAATGGTTGAATCTGTTAACCTGAGGCTTTGTCATTTTTAGTCTCCACAATCCACAATGTAATTAGAAATGAATCAGTCAGACAAGGCCAGTGGGACAGGAGAAACTGGTTGTACGTCCTTGGAATTTAAAAAGCATTATGCTGAATAAAATTGATTTGTATTTGAGGAACCCTGTACTTTTCAGAAAAAAGCACAGAAATTTTCAAAGTCAGATACGGAGGTATTGAACAACATCCAGCAAGTGAGTGTGCGACTGCATGCATTAGAGATCCAGGGCATAGTCATATTTAGCAAATTTTATACCTGCCCATTTTGTGACGTAGCTTTGAAAAAGTGGATGCTGCCGTTATTGCAGCTAAACTAATCCTCAAAAAGATTATAGTTATTTTCAATCTCTTTCCCTGGGAACCACCAGATGCTAATCCAGCAAAAATAACCAACAGCAAATTTGGATACAAATTTCCTCCAGAATACTGGCAATATGATACTTCACTGATCACTGTAATAATATTCACTTTGGAAAGCGTAAGGTCAGCTGTACCATCTGTAGTTATTGAAGCCTGGTGAGACTTGCCTGTAGTATAGGGTCTGAAGGGCTCCGAGCTGACTCTCTGCCAGGTGGCTCGCTGTGTGGTGGCACGGGGTGGCGCAGGGTGCAGCCCTGCACTGGAAGCCTCACGAAGGCTCTCCATATGGAGACCCATAGTCTCTTCTGCTGCCACCGTGGTCTTCAGGACATCAACCAGCACCTGTCTGATTCTTTCATTGGCTTTACGCAGGAGGTTTCTGGGAGGAAACCATAGCATTGGTGATTGGACACTGAGTGAAAGAGTTCAACCATATATCTTTGATGTTACTGATGAGAATGATGAGCAATCAAAAAATGGAGAAGGTCTGAAGAAACTACAATAACTTTTACACATCTGGTGAAGTTTTAAAAATCCATTCCAAGTCCTATTGTACAAGAATTTCCCTTTGTAAAACTCTATGAGCTCATCACAAAACAATACAACGTAATTCTCGTCTCTACCTTTCAGTAGTGATAACGTCAACACTGGTGGAGTCAAGTCCGTCATGCGATGAGATGTTGCTTCCTTCGGCCATTTTATGAGGCCCCTCCTGGTCTTCCGGATGTCCCACTCCTCTGTCCTTCTCTTCTCCCTTATTTATTGCCTGGACGGGCAGGAGAGAGAAAACAGACAGCAGTCCTGTCATTGGAAAGGTTGCACTTTATGGAGGGATTACTCAAAACATTAGACAGCAAAGGGACAGTGGAACTCTGCGTGTGACTATCAGTAAATGGGGATTCAAATAAGGCTGAGGGAGGTGCATGCACTCAGAGACGCTACACTTATTCAAGCACACAAACTACAGACGTAACTACACTCCTCTGGAGAGGAACACTAGCATCTTTGTGCTGCTATGGAAACAGGTGCGCCCAAGTCAGAGCAACTAGTGGAGGAGACAGCGCCCCCTGTTGGTGAGGAATTGGAAATGCTTCTCCAGTGAGCATCAATTCTCTCAGCGACACTGCCACGTATAGAGACTGCAGGCACAGACTGGCACTGGTCTCACTTAAAAGATTCATTTCATTGGATTGGTAAAGCGTCATCAGGTTTTCACTGAGACTCATTTGGCGTCATCCCAGAGAAAAGACAGTATTAACTATGTTCTCAAATGTGTTTGATACATATGAATATGTTAACACTTTTTGGTAAAACTTGGCAATGACTGGGAGTTTCGTTAACAAATATTTGAGTCAGGTTTTTCATCATCAGCAACCAAATGCTAAGTGTTCAAAATTATATCAAAACAAAAAAATATTGACTTTATTAAGACTAAAATTAGCGTGCCCACATGTACACACTGAACAATGACTTAACGGGAAAATATCAAACTTGTTTATTAATGTCAGCAACAAAAAAAAAATCTACTTAAAAAACTGTCTTAGTCTTCAAATTTCAATGAATCACATACTGTACAGTACAGGAGTTAGCACTGCTATGATTCAAACCTCAGCAGTTAAGTCTGTTTTATGGTTTCAGGTTTTTTGGCAAGTTATTAAAAGATTATTAAGAATATCTTGGAGTACAAGAACAATATGAATTCTTAAGTTGAGTGGTTTCCTTTCAATTATTTGACACACTTTTCCAGTATTAGTATATTTCGAAAAACGTATTTCTCCTTTTGGAGAGCATGATAATCACACAAGCGTGTAAAGACATGTTTTTTTGACAACTAGAACGACCAAGATGGTCATTATTACCGTTTCGAATTTTCAAAGTTTAATAACTGGAAGAAAAAAAAAGAAGATACAAACCTGCCGCTCCCCCGAATGCTCCTAAAATTGCATATATTTGCAATGAAACGAGTTTTAGATCAATCGCACAAAAGTTACGACAAGATCTACCTAAAACGACCACGAACGGCCAAAATGACGGTCGGTTTTTAAGCTCTATATTCTGTCAAGATAAATACCCAATTGAGATATTAACGCATTGCATATGTTCGTACGTCTATTAGGAAACGACTGACACCAAAATCAACATTTTAACAACTATAATACTATTTTAAACCCTTTAAACTTCAGTGAGACATGGTCAAACTTAATTAGCGAAATCGAAAAAGTGAAAATATTCGCCGAAAACCGAAACGGAAAACACATGTTGCTAATCTGAGAAACGTAACAGGGCCTATAAAACGTGAAATGTTTTGGGTTTTCAAAGTTTAATAACTTTGGGGGGGGGATACAGACCTGCCGCTCCCCGAATGCCCCTAAAACTGCACATATTTGCATTAAAACGATTTATAAACTGCACAAAAAAGTTACGATAAGATCTACCTAAAATGACGATGAGCGGTCAAAATGACCGCGCGTAATTTGCGCGTCATGTCACGTGTTGTCGCGTCATTTCTCGCAACGGTCAGGTTTTTTTTATGGGCGGAGGCTAGTTCCCATCGATGCAGAGAACGGAAATGGAGTAGAGAACGGTCAACTGAGCATGCGCGAAATGCCTCTCTACCACGCCTCCACACGCCCCGCGTAGCATCCAGGCGCTAGGATTCTAGGAAGACCCACCCCTACTCTGCGTCTGATTAGCCGACTTTAACCCTAACCCCGCCCTAACCCCTAACCTACCCAAACAACGGAGGCAACGAGTACTTGCGCATGCTCAGTTGACCGTTCTCTGCATCGACGGGAACTAGCCTCTACCTTTTTTTTATGCTACGTGCTAACTTGAAATCGGAGGTCGGAATTTCCCAGTTGAAATTCCGATGTCCGACCTCCAAGACTTCCAGGTGCACGACGCCAAACGTAAATAAAAAACATAGCTGACCGTGGCAAAGTAGTGTAATTTTTTTTGTTTGTTGTTGTTTTTTGTTTTTTTTTACAAACTAATGTTTTTGTAGCAGGTGTATAGACAATTGATCGCGCATTCCTTCACTGACCCAGTGACAGAAATTTACGTAACTCGTTAACTGTGTTCCCGTCTAGATACTTAGGTAGATAATCTGCCAAAGCCAGTTAACGGTTTCAGTCATTTTTTTGTTGGCGTTTTTAACGTTTTTCCGAATAACTTTTGTGTAGAGAATATAGCTTTCAGAGACTTTACCGTAACCAGCTACCTAATAAAATTTGCGACATATTTGATATCAATTTACATGCATAACAGATTTTACTATATGACAGTATGTATTATTTGAATTAAATGCAGGCAAATATACTTTAATATGCCTTTTAGTTGACGGTTTACCGTTATACTGTTCGCCTCCATGGGTGCGGCCATTTTGTGTGACATCAGACAACCGCTTCCTCGCGAGGTCGGGGTAAGGTGGGTTTGGGTCAATGCTCAAGATGGCGACGTGATGGCCAAGATGGCCACGTTTTCGAGAGCCGTTCACCTTAAACTTTATAAAACAACTGGATGACAGCTATTACGCCTTATATTTAACAACACACCATAGAGCGGCGTTGTGTGTTTTGTACTGATGTGTCACTGATATCTTTCGGTTTATATACTTTTCCAGTAAAACAGGGATTAAGCTAATAGCACTGTTAGCTACAACAGCATGGAGTCCGCACTGGAGAATCCGGTCGTGAACTTGCACGACTACTGCATGACAGACGATGCGGAACCCCCCCCCCCCCCCTTGCCTATTAATACCACCCAGAACCCCGGCAGCGAATAAAAGCAAGTTGCCACGCACTTTAGACGTTGACAGGGCGGACATTGTGCAGAACACATCGTTGTTTAACACCAGAATTGATGCTCTGGAAAAGAACGTAGAGATGCTGTTTGGGACTGTTTAAATAGTTATTTTCAGTTCTTTTTTTTACACTAAACGTTTTATAGGCCCTGTTACGTTTGTTAGATTAGCGATAGTGTTTTCCGTTTTGTTTTTCAGGTAATCCTTTAACTTTTTCAATTTTGCTATTCGAGTTCGACCATGTCTCAGAAGTTTAAATTGTTTAAAAATAGTATTATAGTTAAAATGTTAATTTCGGTGTCAGTCGTTTCCTAACAGGCACACGAACAATGCATTAATATCTCAATTGGGTATTTATCTTGACAGAGTTTAAAAACCGGCCATCATTTTGACCACCCATGGTCATTTTAGGTAGGAGAGAAATGCTCAATACGGCAAACTAATAGGTTAGTGGATTATCTTTATAAGGGTATGTTAGAACAACTTCCATCAAATGTGGGACATTAAACCTGACAGCCACTGCCATCATGCGGGTAATGCCTAATCATGCAATAAATGGTGAGTGAAAAGCAAGGCTAACCCTGGGATTGGGCCTTCAAGACATGAGCAGTACTTTGGTCATGAATGCTACTGATGAGTAAAAATGTAAGGCTACACATCTCGAAAGAAGTAATGTAACTAAAAGTACAGTAGTAGACAGCAAATATCATTTCAGATTTTGAAGCTTGCATACTTGTCACTTTCATATGCAGTTGTGTGAAAAACATTTCTTGGTAAATTTCTGCCATCAACATCTGGGAACAGAAAACAGTTTCTAACAAAATTTTGTTGCAACTGTATACTCGCTGTTTAAAACTGTCTGAAACCATGACAGGAAGTTAAGGCTCAAGGAACTGCACAAAAATGGAAAGCAGTCTTGAGATATAGTGCCCCTCTTAAATAGCAAGTTTTGTGTGTGTGTGTGTATGCATATATGTATGTATGTATGTATGTATGTATGTATGTGTGTGTGTGTGTGTGCGTGTGTGTGTGTGTGTGTGTATATATATATATACACACACACACACACACACACACACACACACACACACACACACACACACACACACACACACACACACACACACATATATTATAAATTGGGTCAGATCCTTTAGTTGACTGGTTACTGTAGTCGCCTGTGGTGCGGGAGACCCAGGTTCGCGTCCCGGGTGCGGTGGTTCCCGACCACCCCCCGAATTCGCTACACTGGTATCAGAAGTGGGATGGTGAGATCATGAGGCCATCGGAAGCATGTGCGCCCAGAGGTGTGAGGGAGCTGGTATGCTGAAGCGCGGGGACGCACTTCCCGAAGGAGGGGGTAGTGTAACGATCACAGATGTGTAGACTCGCTAGGCCTTGGCTAAAGGGTCAGACCCTTTACTTGACTTTTCAGCGCAGTCGCCCATGGTGCAGGTGACCTGGGTTCACGTCTCGGCTGCAGCGGATTCCCAACTGCCCCCTGAATTCACTACATTAATATTGTAATAGCTTAATCTTAATATTTTTGTAATATTGTACTTTTTTTGTATCTGTAATGTTATTGTATTGTATTATTGTAATATCTTAATATTCTGCTCCTCATTTGTTGAGCAATCTTACCAACACCATTGATGGTTTTCAGAGGAAAAAAACGCTATATATATGTATGTGTGTGTGTGTGTGTGTGTGTGTGTGTGTGTGTGTGTGTGTGTGTGTGTATAAGTGAGAAAGAAAACCACTTCAGTTATTGTTTAGCAAGCGTGTTGTGTAGAGTATATTCATGGTACATTTTGCCCATAGATAAACCACTGTTAACTGCACAAATGTATGATCACTGCATGAGGAGAATAAATCCAATGCATGTATCACCTGCATTGCAATGAAAACAATCTGCAAAACTGTGTATGAAACCATGGACGTATATTACTCAGGAATGAATTTCCATCACAGAGGTCAGTCGGCAGCAGCACTCACCTGCTCAGGTCCCAGTTCGGCTTTCCTTAGCTGCTCCTTTAACCTTTGCACCTCAGCAGTCATCTCCTTCAGTTGCCTCTCCAGGCACTTCCTCTCCACCTCCTCCAGTGAGGAGACATCACCCGGAAAGACCCTCGGGCTCGGCTCTTCATTTTCCCTCTCCGTCTCCTCTTCCTCCTCCCCTTCTTCCTCCTCAGGCTGGGTCTGCATGGCTGAAGTTGTCTGGCAGGAGTGCTTGCTGATTCGGGCCAGCTCAGTCTGCTGGGCAAAGTCCACTGACATCTGAACTATGACCTGTCAGAAAGTTTGCAGCAAAAAAAACAACAAAAAAAACAACAACAAAAAAACAAAAACTGCTTAAGGTTTTTTGTGCGTAACATGTACTAACATAAAAGTGGTGAAATACTTGGCGATTTTTTAGGAAGTGCAAAGGAGACGGGAAATGCTAAAAGCAACAGCCAACATAGAGGGTCACTGGTTTATAAAAAAAAAAAATAATGAATGAAAAAGTAAAAGGCTGAATCTTTCACATGTTTCTTGGCAACAAAATGTCCTTGTTTGGTTAAAAGCATCAAATTCTACTCCTTGGGCCATCGGAGAGGCCATAAAATGTGTCGCTGCCTTAAAAAGTGGGTCAGTCCAAAATCCTGGCCATCCACTTCTCAGTAAAACATGATTTCAGTTTTACGAACAGTGAATATAACTTATTAGTGATATTAAGACCAATAATTTATTTTGTTAATAACAATATTTGTTACTCGATGAGATAACAGCTTAAAAGGAAAAGTCATTCCAGTTGCTAAAACATTTTTTTTAGATTTTTTTTTTCTTTTGGCATTTTCCGCCTTTACTCGATAGCAATAGTCGAGAGAGAGAGGATGACATGCAGCAAAGGGCCCGGGCTGGATTCGAACCCAGGCTGCTGTGGTAATGACTCAACCTTATGTGGTACGCACTCTACCAGGTGAGCCAGCGGGGCACCCTGCCCAGCTGCTAAATAAAGCTACCAGGTCTATTTTATAGTAAGGTTTTAAGTTTTTCAGAAAAATGTACAAATAATACAGTAGGTAACTGCAATGCCTTCGATAGTTGAAAAAAAAGGATATATTCAATATTTCTTACAGTTAAAATTTTTTATAACTTTACATGTTTGATAAAAATACTGGGATGTGAATGCCTATAAATTGTTATGGAAACCATCTCAGGGAATATAATTCAGTGGTGTAAAAGAAATGCATCTATTTTGATCCAGAAAATCTGAAAACATACCAAACATTTTACAACCTGGAACAATAATATTAAAATCAAATCCTTAAAAAAAAAATGACCAGAACTAAATAAAGATGGATTCCCCTTCAACACGTTGTATCTTCTATTTGTACTCCAAAATTTGCAGATTGATCAAAGGTCATATTAATGACACCCGATTTAATGATCACTTGCTTCCAATACATTTCATTGATTCTACTTGGAGAAGCAATTCAGGATTGTATGAAATTAAAATACACATAGTCTGGGAATTAGCTATATAAAAAAAACAAATCTTTACCGAACAATCATTCTATGCATTACCTATTGTATAAAACACAGCAACCTTACCTTAGCAACCTCCTGCTCCATTCTCTCCCAGTACAATTTTTCCTCCTGCACGGCTGATCCACCTCCTCTGGGGTGCTGGATGGAGCATCCGGCCCTTCTGATGCCTTCCAGATCAGACTCAGCTTCCGCCACCCCTGCGTTTTCCTCCCTACCGTCTGCACGCGCCTTCCCTTCGCTCCTCTCCTGCTCCCGCTCCTCTCTCAGCCTCCTCAGCTCGCTGCTGTGCTGCTCCTTGAGTGCAGCCACTTCCTGGAAGTACTTGTGGTAGAGCGCTCTCTTCAGTGTCTGCAGCTGCGCCGTCAGGCCCGTAGACCTGGAGGAGCAGCGTGGCTCCACATCCGCCTCGACCTCCGACGCCTCCTCCTCACCTGGCTGCTGCTTTGAAGAAGAATGCAAGAGAGGGTGAGAGAGTGAGGGACAAAGAGGAGAGAACAAAGAGAGGAAAGTGTGGATGAGTTAGGGATTAACAGAGAGAAAGATGAGGAAAAATGACAGGAGGGAATGCAAGGAGGAGAAAAGTGGACCAGTTGGACAAAATGAAACGAGAATGGAGCAAACGAATAGATAGAAGGCAAAATGAAGACAGCAGCAGTTTGTTGACTCCAAAGACTTCGTTACCAGTACGTAAGTACACAACTCTATTCTTTCCACCCCCACAGGGGACGATTAAAGGATAAATAGATGTCTTGCATCATACTTGAGCCAGTAACACACTACCAGTCTGTCTGACTGGGGAACTCGTCTCGTCTTTCCCTGCATCGTTCACACTCCTCAGCACTAGTCACCTTGCACCTTTAACATACTTATCCTCAAAATTTCCCCTCTACACATATCTACCGTGTCCTCCTGTGGTCCATTATCACCTGCCTTTCTCACCCTTCCCGTCCTCCTGCTGACCCGTGGATTTCCTTCCTTCCTTCGTTCCTTTGAGCGAGGATGTTAGAGCCATAGATGCTGACCAGTATGGAGGTCGGAGAAGGAGGGAATGCAGAGACTGAAGAGAGGACGGAGGCTGGAGTGGTGGGTGAGACAGAATTCTCCTTTAATGGAGCCAGTGAATTTAAAGCGAGTACGTCTGGTTCGCATGTATCGCAGTACATGGAAAATTGCATAACCCCCCCCCCCTTTAACATGGTCCATCAGATAAACCACCATTTAAAACTGTGGCCTCTGGAGCAAGGCAACAGATCTAGGGCAGGACTTGACCTAAGGGCTGCAAGTCTCTTAGCCACCACCCCAACCCCCTGACACTTGCACGGGCGCGCACACACACACACGCAAACACACATACATGCACACACACACCTACCGCCATGGTAATGCCCCAGAATGGTAATAAAGAAAGTGGCTTCAGAAAATATTCCTCCCCATGGACTGTCCTCATTTTTCCTGTTACTACCTACAAGTTTTAATGCACTGAAAGATTTTAATTCTCCCTTCACTAACTCAATAAATTAAATATATTCGTGAATCAAAAAATATCTTTATATAGGGCATCCGGGTAGCATAGCGGTCTATTCCATTGCCAACCAACAAGGGGATCGCCGGTTCGAATCCCCGCGTTGCCTCCGGCTTGGTCGGGCGTCCCTACAGACACAATTGGCCGTATCTGCAGGTGGGGAGCCAGATGTGGGTATGTGTCCTGGTCGCTGCATTAGCGCCTCCTCTGGTCGGTCAGGGCGCCTGTTCAGGGGGGAGGGAGAACTGGGGGGGGGGGTTAATAGCGTGATCCTCCCACGCGCTACGCCCCCCTGGCGAAACTCCTCTGTCAGGTGAAAAGAAGCGGCTGGTGACTCCACATGTATTGGAGGAGGCATGTGGTAGTCTGCAGCCCTCCCTGGATCAGCAGAGGAGGTGAAGCAGTGATGGCGACAGCTTGGAAAATAGGGTAATTGCCCAAGTACAATTGGGGAGAAAAAGGGGGGAAATCCAAAAAAAAAAAATCTTTCAATATCTTTTATCGCAGAGCATTTTTCATCAAAAAATTTACAACTTGCATCTCTCATGAACAAAACACAGATCTCTCGCTGACTAAAACAGGTTCTCCTCAAGTATTTGCCTGCTTTTGGATCCATGACGACGAGCTCTCCAGTCCCTCCTGTTGAAAAGCAACCCCACCATGCTATGTTGTTATCCGGGTGTTGGGCTGTGCTACGAAGCACTTCGCTTTCAGGCTCAAGACTCAACTTTAGTTTTGTAAGATCACGAGATATTTTTACAGAAGGTCTGATTATGTCACATAGCTTCTAGCAAGGCATGTTGGCCTTTCTCCTTCTTGCCACTCTCCCAAAGAGCCTGAAACTGTGAAGGGCTGTAGAGATTGTGGGTCTCTGTAGTTTCTCCGATTTCAGCCTATGAGCGGTGTAACTCTGTAAACACTGTTAGTCTGTGGTCTCTTGGTCCCTTCTTGGGAAATTACCCTTTTTTTTTGTCCGGTTGCCTAGTTTCGTAGAAATGTCTGAGCTCAGTATTTTCCGGGTTGTGCCATATTTTTGCCCATTTTGTTACAATGGACTGTAGGATGCTCTTAGGGAGCCTGAAAGCTTTGCCAGTCTTATCATGACCCCCCTAACAGCTTCATCTCAAAGTTAAATTGGCAGTCAGGCGTCCCTAGAGACACAATTGGCCGTGTCTGCGGGTGGGAAGCTAGATGTGGGTATGTGTCCTGGTCGCTGCACTAACGCTTCCTCTGGTCGGTTGGGGCGCCTGTTTGGGGGGGAGGGGGAACTGGGGGGTATAGCGTGATCCTCCCACGCGCTACGTCCCCCTGGTGAAACTCCTCACTGTCAGGTGAAAAGAAGTGGCTGGCGACTCCACATGTATCGGAGGAGGCATGTGGTAGTCTGCAGCCCGCCCCGGATCGGCAGAGGGGGTGGAGCAGCGACTGGGACGGCCCGGAAGAGTGGGGTAATTGGCCAACTAACTACAATTGGGGAGAAAAAGGGGGAAAAAAATCCACAAAAAAAAAAAGTTCAACTAGCAGTCGTCTTTACAACAGCACCAATCTGATCTGCTGTTTCAGTTGTGCAATCGTACACAGGTGGATTCAGAGTCAACATAGGTGGACCTTGTTAGCATATTTAGTGTGATCTCCGGGAAAACTGAACACACGTGGACCGATTTCATTTGTTAATACACAGAGGTGAATATTTATCAGTTTAGTAATGTTCAGGCCTTGTTTGTTTGTTTGTTTATTTATTTATTTACCCCCCCCTTTTCTCCCCAATTGTATCTGGCATATTACCCCACTCTTCCGGGCCGTCCCGGTCGCTGCTCCACCCCCTCTGCTGATCCGGGGAGGGTTGCAGACTACCACATGACTCCTCCAAAACATGTGGAGTCGCCAGCTGCTTCTTTTCACCTGACGGTGAGGAGTTTCGCCAGGGGTATGTAGCACGTGGGAGGATCAAGCTATTCCCCCCACTTCCCCCTTACCCCCCAAACAGGCGCCTCGACCGACCAGAGCAGGAGCTAGTGCAGCGACCCGGACACATACCCACATCCGGCTTCCCACCCGCAAACATGGCCAATTGTGTCTGTAAGGACGCCCGATCAAGCCAGAGGTAACACCGGGATTCAAACCTGCATCCCCGTGTTGGTAGCAGGCCTTATTTTTTTAGACAATGCTGAAGACATCTAAATACAAAATTTTATTCTGACATTATAGAAGATTACTTTTATAGGAGCAAAAGAAAAAAATTTAAATATATTCTAATTTGACTTTGGAACAAAGTACACAGTTTGCAAAACAAGAAATACTCAATGGCGGATGAATACTTTCTCGAGCCACTATACATATGCTGCAGGAGGAGGCGAGTGCTGGTGTGATGTGAATGATTACGAGAAAGAGAGGAGAGCAAGGAGCAGCCAAACCTTTAGCTCCTCGGTGTGCTCTTCCATGATCTCGTAGCTGGCCGGGGCAACGCTGGACAGACAAAAGCACAAATCAGAAAACACAGAGATGCACATCATGGAGAACACTAACAGAGATGAAGAAACAAACAAAGACATTGGCCGTAAAAATTCAGAATTCGATTACTGCCACCAGCATATAAGTTGGGGACCACAGGAACAACGCTAGGAGTCTGAAGTTGAGGAGTAGGCGTCTGTTTCTGGTAACTGTTGTTCCAAAAAAACTACATTTACTTCTTGCTGTGATATAAAAGTTCTCTGTTCCAAAGATTCAAAGAAAGATGATTCAGTATTGGATCTATTTGGCACTAACAACTGTGGCAGTGATTGGACTTGTATTTCAAATAAAACAGTAGAGGGCAGTAAGAGTCTTAGTATATTTATAACGTCCATGTACAATTGGTTGGAATTAAAAAAGAAGTATCACAGATGTTAGTAAGCCTCATTTTGCTTCAGATACTGATAAAATATCTAATAAGAATATTCTATATTAATGGAAATTTCCAATTTTGTATAACACTGATATCCTATGAAAGGATTTAAAACGTGACATAACAGTAGACGATTTCAAACCTGCAAACATCTGAAACTCATTCAAGGGATGAGTAAAAGCTACGGTAGTTCCACCTTTTCAACGTCACTTAGATTGTAATACACATTTAGTCCAGTGATATACATGTGATCCTGTTTATCCTCTACCCTATTCAACAGTACAGTGTCCCAGTGACTCACTAAAACTTCATGCAGGCCATCTGGAATGGCTGATTTTTATAGGCTAGTGGGCAAGTAACAAGAGTCGAATAACGCTTTTATCCACCTCGTGAATATTTCATTAGGAAGGTCTCTGTTGGCGACGAAGCCAGTATCCGCTAGCCCGCTTCCACAAGCTATACAAAGGTTTTTCGCACCGCCTCCATCTTGCAAAATGGTCAGTTTTGACATGTTGCAAGTGATCATCTCAAGCACTTTACCATGTACGGTGATTATATCTGCTGTGCTGGACTGGCGCCTAATTCTTGGAGAGGGTTTTATAGTCAGCTTCATTTCAATACAAGCACTAATAAAAAAGGAATTTAAGCAATTCGTGGAAATAGTCGAAATGGTGGTCTTGAGAGAGGAAGAGGAATAAGAAATGCTTTAATTATCATTTAATTCATTGCTAATGTAGTAAAGTGACAGCTTGCACGACACTTCTCAAATTTCTCTGCCTGGTGCTATCAGGTTGACAGTGGAGTGATAACCGCTGTTCACCACCTCCTGTTCCTCCCACAAGATATACCAGCAGATGAGACCCACATCGGCTCAGAAGGACTTCTATCAGTCACATTAAACCCCACAAGGAGAGAGTCACATCCCTTTGCTCTCTGACTGTGGCAGTTGAACACAGCGTTTTTGCTGAAATCTCCTGTCCGGACTTATTTATAAGAATTTATTAATTTCTTGGTTTTGAGAGGCCCGGTAAAACAGTAACCTGGACTCAGCCATGATGTGTGGCTCTGATAAAAAGGAAAATATGAGTGGAGAGCCATGCTTGAGGTGCATCACACTGGTGTTGATGCTAAGCAAAATGCTGAACAGTGGCAATGCTGACGTGACCGCGGTGAAACAAACGTTATCGTCTCACCCGCTGTAATGATTTTGCCTTTTCTGAAATTTATAGAAGGCTGATGGGTGTGTACACAAATTTCTTTGAGAATCGGGCATCATTGCAGGGCCTCATACTGGAAAAGGGATGTTTATTAAAATGCCATGCCTAGGAGTACAGGTTAAGTATGAAGTCTTTCACAATTACAAAAAGAAAAGATTTCTAGCTTTACAGAGCAAAAATGTCTTATAGACATGTTTTTTGTGTTCTATTTTGCTTTACTATCATATTGGAGGCCTTTCAACCATAAGCTGATCTATACATTAATTTTAATCCCAGGCTTTTATCAACCTATTCCTATTAGTATCACAGTCTTTGTTGTTAATTTCTTATTTTGGTTAATCCTAAGGCAGTTCCTACATTTCTTTTGGCCTAGTACCTTGGGAAAACATATTCTAATAGTATTTATCATGCCACTTTGGAAGTAGAACAAAGAATATTTTGGTAAGAGGTCTTAATCGGTGCCTGTTCAACATCATGGAATCAAGGTTTATGCTCATGTTTGCATGCATCAATTGTAAAATAGATTTTAATGTGATGAGATTTCATTTAAAGACATCTGACTACATGACATATACGTGTTGAATGTATTTTGAACAAAAAAAAAAGTGTTGCTCAGAAGATGAAATAAACCATAGATTTGTTATGGTGCATTCTTTCAAGATCATCACCTGAACTGGGTTTGGGTGCTTGTGACCTCCTGGAGACGCTGTTCCAGTATAATGAGCTCTGTGGTGTAGCGTTCCTCGGTCTCAGCAGCCTGCTGCTGGTAGTAGGTTCTGAGATGTTCCATTTCCTGTTTGTGTCTTTCCTCAAGTCGGATCTGCTTCTCCTGGACCTCCGCCCTCAGTCTCTCCAGGTCCTCAGAGTAGGAGGTGAACGCTGTGCCAGCCTGCTCCTCGGGGTCTGGTCAAACACAGGTGATATGTCAAACACTATGTGCTAGTGGAGCATACTAACCTTAGATATTAGATTA
The DNA here is from genome assembly GCF_029633865.1 of Lampris incognitus. Taxonomy (NCBI): domain Eukaryota; kingdom Metazoa; phylum Chordata; class Actinopteri; order Lampriformes; family Lampridae; genus Lampris; species Lampris incognitus. Next base: position 34,860,076 of record NC_079228.1, on the reverse strand, counting down.
AATCATAATGGCTACTACATAAGGGATTAGACATTGCATTAGACTATATTAGATGAAACTCTGATAAACTCCGTTAGGAAATGAGTTAATTCCAGCTGTGAAGATGAGGACTTAGAAAGAATAAAGCAAGCAGGGAGTATGAAAGGTAGCAAATAATTGCAACTTAGAAATATAGCGACAATGAGCCCACAAATCAGTAATTAAATAAAAAGTATGGAATCTTGCTGGAGTGTTATGCAGGGAGTGTAACATTTGTGCTGATGGCTCTCAACTTTATTAGATATACAGAGCCAACGTGGTCATGTGCACTGCACGCCTGGCGGCTTGGGAAATAATGCAAGAACAGTGGCTGAATAGTGGGTGGGTATTAGCATAAAGGGCTGCCACTTAAATTGGGAAACAGCAACCACGGGACTTAATTAAAGAAGGCACATGTTACACAGAGAGCTCTATTTTATTATCTGTTTTTTCTCCATCTATAGGTGTAAGGCTGCACAGTCTAACATACACAAGCATGAGCTCAATGTGTGCATGTGATTTATGGATAGCATCAGTTAGATTTCATGACCAAAACAAATTCTGTGGAATAGTCAAAAGCCCTGCAACAAGTGTTCTTAGAAAAACCGTTTCAGAATATTAAACACAGCCAACCAACAAAGACATTTAATTAATACCCCCTATTTTCCAAGACACTATTCGTATGTTGACAAAATAAATGGGCATTTACTTTTTGACTTGGTTATTTTTAGCTTATCTAAGTTATGGGAATGAATCTTCAATTCCAGATTTACCTTTGCAGATGAAGGGACTTGAGCCAGCAGCCTGTCTACGAAGGCTGGCGATCTCCTTCTCACTGCTGTCCTTCAGTTCATCATATGCCTTCTGCAGTTCCATCATCTGGAAGACCAGTCGTTAAGTTACCACGAGTTTCTGTGACCAATTCAACTTTGGCCAAGAGCATCCCTTCTTGTTCCTCAATGAGAAACATTTGTTCTGCATCGAGTCGAGCCTCACCTTGTTTCCGTCAGCTTTCAGCACCGTCTGGAGCTGTGTCAATCGCCCAAGTTCCTGCTCAATCCTCTCTTTCACCAGCTGAAGGTCTCGGTAAAGCTCTGGAGTTGGAGAAACAAAGGTTTTGCCTTGATATTTGCATATGAGGCATCAGTAAATTCTGATAGTGAATAGTCTTGATATTTAAGTAGGTGTATTTTGTACTGTAGGTGCAAAGCCGTTTTTTTTTTTATGGTTCTTTCACAAGGCCTGCTTTCCACTGCCTGAGATACTGATTGTATATTTGAACACAAGTACAATTTTTCTTGTAAATACATATTGCAAACTTTCATCCAGCATGTTGCAGTCACCTCTGGCCTCCAGTAAGACAGACGGTGAATCCCTGGATTCTTCTTTTTCAACTGGAGGGGTTGACCAGCCCTCCGCATCAGTTTGATGGATAAACCCCAAGAACTCATCACCAAAAATATTTGCAAAAGACTGGGGGACGAGTAGAAACACAGTTACTAACTTAAGTATGTTTTGCAGGTCTTGATCGTTGGATTAAGAACGGAGAACATTTTTGATATCAGGATTAGAAATCAATTTAGGAATAATAACAATAGGATAATAATAATAAACTTTATAAAGCACATTTTCACTTCATTGTTACAAAATGACTTACGAAAAATAAAAGTTGAAAGACAACGAAAGCACAAATGAAAGTTAATTTTGTGGTAATTTCAACAAGGCAAATTAATATTATCCAGTTTAATTTAATCAGCTTAAGAAATAACAACTCTAACAATCTGGTTGTAATATTTACCAGAATTAGCTGATTGCATTCTTCTGACAATGCTTGTATCACATTCTGGTATTTGAAAGTTTTGGCGTCATCTGGAGAAAAAAAATAAAAAAACAGGAAAAGACTGCACGGTTTATCACCATCCTTCACAGTTTAGTTATTTGATCAAAAAAGCATAAATGGAACGATTGGCATGGTAGCCAACCAGAAACGTCTCTTTCTGTTGAGAACAGAAACCATTTTGATTGATGGATCAAATGCAACTGGTTTTTACCCTCCGCCTTGCAACAAACACACCAATATACACCGATCAGCCAAAACATTAAAACCAATGACAGGTAAGTGAATAATGATTATCTCATTACAACACCTGTCAAGGGGTGGGACATATTAGGCAGCAAGTGAACAGTCAGTTCTTGAAGTTGATGTGTTGGAAGCGTGAAAAATGGACAAGTGTAAGGATCTGAGTGACTTTGACAAGGGTCAAATTGTGATGGCTAGATGACTGGGTCACAGCATCTCCAAAACAGCAAGTCTTGTGAGGTGTTCCCGGTATGCAGTGGTCAGTACCTACCAAAAGTGGTCCAAAGAAGGACAACTGGTAAACCAGCGACAGGGTCATGTGTGCCCAAGGTGCGTGGCTAGCACCGTCTGGTCCGATCCCACAGAAGAGCTACTGTAGCTGAAATTGCTAAAAAATTAATGCTGGCTATGACAGATGGGTGTCAGAACACACAGTGCATTGCAGCTTGTTGCTGTGTAGGGGCTGTGTAGTTGCAGACCGGTCAGAGTGCCCATGATGACCCCTGTCGAACTTCAAAAGCTCCAACAATGGGCACGTAAGCCTCAGAACCGGACCATGGAGCAACGGAAGAAGGTGGCCTGGTCTGGTGAAACAAGTTTTCTTTTACATCATGTGGACGGCTGGGTGCGTGTGCGTTATTTACCTGGGGAAGAGATGGCACCAGGATGCACTGCAGGAAGAAGGCAAGCCGGCGGAGGCAGTTTGATGCTCTGGTCAATGTTCTGCTGGGAAACCTTGGGTCCTGGCATTTATGTGAATGTTACTTTGACACATGCCACCTACCTAAACATCATTGCAGACCAGGTACACCCCTTCATGGCAACGGTACTCCCTGATGGCAGTGGCCTCTTTCATCAGAATATTGCACCCTGCCACACTGCAAAAACTGTTTAGGAATGATCTCAGTCCAATCGAGCATCTGTGGGATGTGCTGGAAAAACCGGTCCAATCCATGGAGGCCCCACCTTGCAACTTACAGGAATTAAAGGATCTGCTGCTGATGTCTTGGTGCCAGATACCAAAGCTGTTTTGGTGGCACGAAGGGGACCTATACAATATTAGGAAGGTGGTTTTAATGTTTTGGCTAATCATATACACCGATCAGCCAAAACATTAAACCCACCTGCCTAATATGCTGTTGGTCCTACGTGTGCCGCCAAAACAGTGCCGACCCGCCGAGACATGGACTCTACAAGACCCCTGAAGGTGTGCTGTGGGATCTGGCACCAAAACATTAGCAGCAGATCCTTCAAGTCCTGTAAATTGTGAGGTGGCGCCGCCATGGAACGGACTTGTCGGTCCAGCACATCACACTGATGCTCAACAGACTGAGGTTTGGAGGCCAGGGCCACACTATTAACACTTCATGTTCCTCAGACCATTCCCAAACAATATGTGCCGTGTGGCAGGGCACATTATCCTGCTGAAAGAGGCCACCAGCATCAGGGAATATCATTGCCATGAAAGGGTTTACCTGGTCTGCAACGATGTTTAGGTAGGTGGCATGTATCAAATTGACATCAACGAGTGGCCGGACCCAAGGTTCCCCAGCAGAACATTGCCCTGAGCATCACACTGCCTCCACCGGCTTGTCGACTTCCCACAGTGCATCCTGGTGCCATCACTTCCCCAGGTAAATGGTGCCCACGTACTTGGCCATCCACGTGATCTAAAAGAAAATGGGAGTCATCGGACCAGGTGACCTTCTTCCACTGCTCCAAAGTCCAGTTCTGACATTCGCATGCTCATTGTAGGCGCTTTCAACAGTGGAGAGGGATCGTTATGTGCACCCTAACTGGTCTGTGGCTACACAACCCTATACACAGCAGGGTGCGATGTACTGTGTGTCGTGACACATTCCTCCTGTAACAATGTCATTAAAATTTTCTGTGACTTGTGCCACCCACAGTAGACCTTCTGTCGGTTCAGACCAGACAGGATAGCCTTCGTTGCCCTCGTGCATCAATCAGTCTTGGGCGCCCAACACCCTGTCGCCGGTTTGTGCCTCGTTGGACCACTGTCGGTAGGCGCTCACCACTGCTGACCAGGAGCGACCCACATCCCTTGCCGTTTCAGAGATGCTCGGACCCAGTTGTCAGGCCATTACAATTTGGCCCTAGTCAAAGTCGCTCAGGTCTTTACTCCTGCCCATTTCTCCAGCATCCAACACGTTGACTACGTGAACTGATTGTTCATTTAACATCTAATCTACCCAGACCTTGTCATGTGCCCTTGTTTGAAGATGATCAACATTATTCAGTTTACCCGTGAGTGGTCATAGTGTTTTGGCTCATCGGTGTATACACAGATCCAAATACACACCAGCCGTCAAACACTCTGCCCCCAGCCTCAGCTCCGCTATTATTTACCTCGATCCTGCTTCTCTTTCATGTGCTCCAGCTCCAGGGAGCATGTGTGGGTATCAGTCTGCTCTTGGAGTAGCTCGAGCTGGGCAGCGTGGATCTGAGACAGGCTGATGCGTTGGGCCGCCAGCTGGAGCCGGCACTCCCCCTAAACCACGGCACGAAAATATGAATGACCAGCGTGAACTGCAATGATACATGCCTTTTCTGCCTTTTAATTTTTTTAAAGATAAACTTTCTGACTGCAGAATATGAATAATATGAATATGAATATGAATAATAATAGTAGTAGCTAAAAGAGGTGCTAAATTAATGAATCCTAAAATGCACAAGAAAAATAAGACTCCTGATAACATATGTAGAATGAGCCTGGCACAAATAATATGGCATCATTATTCAACCAAAGCTATTTTTTCAGGCACAGCGATGGCAGAGGCCACCTGTCTTAGCATAACACAAGGGACCTGTTATCATCAGCGCTATAACAGAGGACACAAGGGCCAGCAAGTCTTTGTTCACTCTTTTCTCACATTGTGCATTAGCGGTAATTTGTTATGGCTCCACATTTACAAAATTGTGATTTCGCTGCCTCTGATGTCAGACATAATTTCATGCACAAATCAGTATAATTTGGGCTGTGTTAACATAATTTATCGCGTATAAAACAGTTTGTCTGCTCCCACTTGGACACAGCACTGCAAAGTCCCCTCAAGCCAGTAACCAATTTGATGCCGCTTAAAAAAATCCCGGTTAGGGACAGCCATTTCCCGACTAAAGGGAAGCAAGTGTATTTCTTTTTTGTTCTTACACATCATTGTATTAGGAAAATTACAATTCTGCAAACACCAGGCCTGTTAAGGAGACCGTTATTCCAATTTATGATACAAGGATGACTGTATTCACGTTATCTACGGTTAAAAAAATTCTGTGTGACTTTTTGCATTGTGGTGTATCAAAGACCTGTGTCTCAAAACAGGGCAGGGTGTGTGCTTGAGTGACATTTACATGCTCAGCGGTCTCCCCATGAGCCGCTGCTTCCAGCTGCACTTCAAGCTCCACGTGCCGCTCCGCCCCATGTCCCCTCTTCACCTAGGAATCAAAAAGGAGGGGGGAAAAAAGAGCTGCAGGTATAAGTGAATCAAACATGGTGTTAGTTCAGTGGTAGACATTTAAGACGACGATGATGACGATGATGGCGTTAAAGACATGAGGCACGATCAGTGGAACACTTCCTGAGAGGGACTAGACAGCGGCAGCATAAGAAATGTGAAATATATTATCATCTATAATTGGCCTGATTTCCATTTCTATTATTCTGCACCATACACACTTTTTAAGAGCCATTTATCCAGTCCAGTGTCTGGCTGTATGGACTCTGTAAGGGGTGAGTCAGCATATCAATTGGATTATATGCAGCAACTCATTAAAAAACAAAAGACAGGAAGGAAACTTGCCATATGCTCTCAATACTGCAGACTCCACAATCGTGAAGACTTAAATTGAACCTTTAACGTGTATTTTTGGAATGAAAAAATGTTGACATCCAGTGTCAAAGCATTGATAGCCATTTTTTTTTCTTTTTGACCCCCCCCCCCCCCCCCAATTGTACCTGGCCAATCACCCCGCTCTTCGAGCCGTCCCGGTCGCTGCCCCACCCCTTCTGCCGATCCAGGGAGGGCTGCAGAGTACCGCATGCCTCCCCCGACACGTGGCGCTGCCAGCCGCTTCTTTTCACCGGACAGTGAGGAGTTTCACCAGGAGGGCGTGGCACGTGGGAGGATCACGCTGCCCCCCCCCCCTCTGAACAGGCTCCCCGACCGACCAGAGGAGGCGCTAGTGCAGCGACCAGGACACATAGCCACATCCAGCTTCCCACCCGCAGACACGGCCAATTGTGTCTGTAGGGAAGCCAGACCAAGCCGGAGGTAACACGGGGATTCGAACGGGCGATCCATGTGTTGGTAGGCAACAGAGTAGATCGCTATGCTACCCGGACGCCCAACTTTTCTTCTTCTTTTTTTTTTCTTAATACTTTTTTGGCATTCAAGAGATATTTTTGGACACAACACCCCAACCATTAAAACTGGCATGTGTGGAATTTGTAGCGCTCCAACCCAGGAGGTGCAGAAACAGTTTGTAACTGATGTGAAATGGCATCGTTGTATCGAGGCTCAGCACTGAAACGAACAGGTGGTAGATACGCAGAAATATGGCAAGACAGTTGTTTCAAAATTAAATAAATGCAGAAAAACAATAAATACATGCAGAAAGACATGTTTTACACATGCTCATCATGTCATACAGACAGGTAGAGTAAATCACAAATCTCTTTTCCCCAGACACAAACACCTACCAATTTGTATCCTAAGAAAGGAATTCCTGAAATGTAGCCTATTTCTAAATTCGATTCGTATCAGTTTACCTACTATATCTTTATATTGTATTTAAAGTTTTGTATCTGCCTTTGTGAATAACAAATCCCGTGCGGATTGGCTCACATTTGTTGGATTTTTGAGACAAATCGAGCAGTTAGCTCAAGTCCTCCAATTCAAAAATGCATTTTATTTCCCCCATGGGATATTCACTTCACATCAGTTTGCTTTGCATAGTCAATTGCCACCCTGTTCACCTGAGGATGGTGGGGAATACAAACAAGGCTGACAGTGTGTAAGGAGACGTCGCATACCGGAAGTAAAGTAGCAAACATTTACAGAGAAAGGAACTAGTGTACGGTAGTTGCAAAGGATACCAGACATTGAACATTTTGCCGATATCTGACAACTTTCATGATCCTTTTGGCCAATGGTGATACAGATACTAATATTATTAGTATATCAATTATTCACTGCAGAACCACCATGTTTCCACCATCGGAGGTACCCCATTATTATACTGTAACTGTGATGGTTGGTGTAGATGCCAGCGTCTAAAAAACACTCCTTTATCAGGATCTGTCCTGATTTATTAGTCAACACTACACTGTTTCCAAGTGGCTGTATTCGGTGAAGGAGATGAACAAAAATTAAATGGAGAAAACATGCAACATTTATTCTGGCTTAGCATTTCAAATGTCTTTGCTCCTGCATTTGTTCTACTACAGGTCGATACTTGAAAGCCTCCCAGTAAAATGTTGACTATCACACTGTTGCCGCAACTGTAAACAATATTTGTCCATATCGAAAAGGGGGAAAATATGCTCCCTTCGATGGCCTGGCGGCCTGTCCAGGTGTCTACCCGCCTGCCGCCCAATGACTGCTGGGATAGGCTCCAGCATCCCCGTTACCTTGAGAGCAGGATAAGCAGTTTGGATAATGGATGGATGGACAGTAAGTTAGATATTAACTGTGTCCATTCACGATAGGCTATTAATTGTCACATTGAAACAAAAATATCCCACACTATAGACATTTCTCTGCAGGCTGAAGCGCCACCTGTCTTTCCACCAATGCCTGTCGTTGACGAAAATTAATGCATTATCATTTCGATGCAACGATACCCGGCATAACTTTGATATCCGTAGCAATACCAACAACACATTTCTAAGCAATTACTGGCCAATACTGACAGATTAACCGATATATTGTGTGGTTGCATAACTGAGTTTTTTCCCCAAACAGCAAGTAGTCTGTAAAACGACAGTGCCTTGTCAAAAGTAAGACAGCTTTAAAGCTGTTTTTATCCATCTGAAACATGGTAACGACTATTACAGTAGAACAATGCAGCAATACAGTTGTAACACAATGTAGGAGGCAGAGAGAAATGGACTTGTTGCAAATGATTTTCTAGGACGACAAACAAGGTGCAGCAATAATTGTCGCTTGTGTGCCATCAGCTCACCAGTAAATAGTCTGCAACCTTGTAAAAATAGGATCCTTGGACCAAAACTAACACAGGCAATCTAATGTGTTACAAACTTCTTCAAAATACATTGTAACACTGTTACTATGTTAATACTCGTAGCTTGTCCAACAGATGCATCGCCATCATCTTTTTTTCATGCTGGTGTTGTTTCCTACATGTACGTGTTTGCCGCTGCACCAGTTGGTGCGACCTGACCAAAAAATTTCAGCAACAGTACACGGAGACTGGAGAATCTCCAACCATGGTAAAGATGCCGGTTAGTATTATGTAATCTGAATGTATGGTTTAGATGGGTAAAAATAATGATTAATTATGGAAAGAAAGTCGAGGATTTTGGCTTTAAAAGTCTAGTATAATTTGTTGTCCAGTCCGGGAATAAGCCAGTCCCTTTACTATCTCGGTCGGCTCAACCAATTCAGTCTCCCCACTTCACCTAATGACATAGAGGACGGACATGCCACGGACCGGTGTTTATCATCATAAGTTATAGTGTAAAATTATTATTATCCAAGTGAATGAAGAAAAGTCACAACTCTTATATGAATAGACGCCTTGTATTAACCACAAAATAAACAATAAAAAAAACAAGATGGATAATTAAATTCATCTGTGTACCTCTGAATGAACAGCTGACATCAGAAACAGCTACAAAACTAATTCATATGAGTCAGTATTGTTCATTTCGTGTTATTCATTTTATTAGGCAGATCAAATCTTGGCCAGTCCCGGCATCAGAGGTTTTCCAAGATATTTAGACTACCAGCGTTGTCTGCTTTAAATAAGGAAATATACTTTTATACTTGCAGAGTGAGCAATGCTTGTCTGTTTCTTTGAAAACGTAAGCCACACATACGTAATGTCTGCTTACACCGTCAGCCTTGCTTGCGTTCCCTCCTCCCCTCAGGTGAACAGGGTGGCAATTGATGACGCAAAGCAAATTGTGATGCGAGTTGTCTGAAGTGAATATCGCATGAGAAAACGCGCTTGTGCATCGGAGGACTCGAGCACACTGCTTAGTTAGTATCAGATATTCAGAATATGAACAAACCCACACATGATTTGTTATTCACAAACGCAGATCTGAAACATTCAATACAAAGACATGCTATTATTTTCTTCAGATAAAAAGTGATCTTCATTTGTGCCTAGAAAAAGAAAATTGTGGTTTGCCACAATTGTTCATAAAATTTGATGAACAAGTGTAAATCATCTTCTCGGTATTTAACTATTGTTTATCTGCATTTGTTTCATTTTGAAACACATCTGATTCCAGACAGGAGTGACTGGGGTAAAATGATTTCTCACCTCAAACCCCTTACTCCCTGCAGGATGGAAAGAAACTACAATGTACACATTTCTACAAGACGGCAGTGCTTCACAACTATTAACAGACTGAAAGATGTCGTTTTAGCCCTTAAAAAAAAAAAAAGGTACATCATACATCATATCAGTTGTGAGGTTTAGCGGCATCTGCTGAAAGCTTTTCATAAATATTGCAGAATGGCTGAAAACAGTGGCCCTTTTAATGATGGAAATGAGATGTATATTGATAAGAATGTTCACGTTTAACAAGCACACACAGGCTGTGCATGCAGTCTGTCCCTGACAACCATGTTCCCACTCGATTTCCTCTTCACTTCAATAAGTGGTTTGCTCAAACAAAAAACCATAGGGATATCTTATGACCTAAGAGTCCGTCTGTGTTATTCAGTGTTACCTTTGAGAGCAAGCCTCTAGACAGGCAATTTGCAATCAAGACGGTCAGTCGCAAGAGAGAAAGAGAGACATTTCGGCACAAAACATTTCGAACATCGAAATCATATTTACGGCCGTGGTAACACCTTACTTAGGCTATGAATTCCTCCCACAAATGATCAGTGTTAAGATCAATTGTTGATAAGATAACACTGATACTAAACAATGATAGTATTGACTGTGATCGTGATAAATTTGAAGCAAGCACAATTGTATTTACTTCTCACATACAATAACAGTTGAAAAGCCTTTCAAACATGTTATTTCATCAGATTTATGAAAAACGGGAAGAAAAGGCAGTGGGGGCTGCCTCGGCTGAGAGTACTGCAGTAGATGCGTGAGTGCCTACCCGTTTGTTGATGTGGTCTCTGTCTCTCTGGTATCCATCAGTCGAATCCTCCTTACTGGCCCTCTGCTGCGAATGCAAAGTAACCTGGCTCTCCATCGAAACCTGCTCCCCGTGCTCTGCAGCACTCGCAGCCCTCTCTTCCTCCACTGATGGCTCCTCTTCCTCTTGCCTTTGTCTCTCTTCTCTTTTGTCTGGCAGAACAGTGTTTGATTTGCGCTCTTGCTTCGATCTCTGCCGTCTTTTGCGCCTGCTTGACCCTGAGGCTGTGGACTTCTGCGGGGAGGATCGTCCTTCAACAGGTCCCTCCCCTGAAAACTGGACTGCTGCTGGAGATGGAGTCTGCAAAAGCCTCTGGACTTCCAGGGCATGCCGAATGCTGTCTCGCTCTGCCTCAGTTGTTTGTAAAAGGGACTGGAGAGTCTCTACCTCCCCTTGTAAAGAAAGAATCTGGATGTGATGATCCTCAATTGAACAAACTGAGGCTACTGGCTGAGCAGTCGTCTCCCCTTGCTGAAGCTTAGCTTTGCTTTCAGCATTGTGCAATCTTGCCTGCTCTCTTATAATCTCTCGCTCCCCTTCCAGTTCTTTCTCCAGGCTATTATTTTGGGCCATGACTGCCTTATTTTCTTGTCTAACCGACATCAGCTCTCCTTCTAGTTGGCCCAATCTTTCCTTGGTAAAAATCAGTTGCTCTGTAACTTCAGAGAGCTGCACAGACAGGCTTTCATTCTCACTCATCGCAACACTGAGCTTCTCCATCAATTCAGTAGTATCTTTCTCTATAAAACCACTGCTGTCTTTGTATTCATCTTCTAGTTTAATAACTTTACGACCATCCTGAAGCTCCTGAATCTGTAACTGGAGGCTGGCAATTTTTGCCTCTAACTCAAGTGTCTCCTTCAGTGTCTTCGCTTCCAACTGTGTCTTTGCTTCAGTGAGGCACGTGTATTCCTCCTTAAGCTCCTGATAGTTCACATCAAAGTTTTTTTCAGCAAATGAGAAAGTAGTCTGCTGCTTTTCAAGTTCCTCCCTCAGCTGAACCATTTGTTGCTGTATTTGGTTGTTCTCCTCCATGAGGGATTCCATATCCTTATGTTTTGCCTCCAACTCTCTTTTCAAAGTGTTGTTTGATTCTATTAACACCTCCTGTTTGGTTACCTGCTCCATCAGTTTGTTCTTCCAAGACTCTTCTTTATCTTTTGACTGGTTTTCTAGTTTCTCTGTCTTCATCAGCAGTGCCTGAAATTCCTTCTCCATCCTAGCACGTTCAGCTCCTCCCTTTCTCAGTTCCTCAACCTCTACTTGAAGTTCTTGAAGTTGCTGGACCAGCTCATCTGCCTTGGAGCTGTGCAAAGATAGCTTCAGGTCCTCCTTCAGTGAAAGTATTTGGTGTAACAGTTCATCACGTTCTGTAACAAACCCCGCTTTCTCTCTCCCTAATAACTGCAACTGGTCTTCATAACAAATACGCAACTCTTCCAAAGCTCGGTCATGTTTGACAGAGGCTTCGTTTAGGAGATTTTCTGTATTGAGGTAGCTCTCCCTCTGTAGGTCTTCCCTGAGATGGGTGAGCTCCTCCTCATGGCTAAATAGAAGCTGTGTCCTCAGTCTCTCCAGCTCCGCTTCCTGTGACTCAGCCATGCGATCAAGAACAGCATCCTTTTCCCGCTCAAGCATCTCCAACTTGATCTTGTAGTTGGTTGTCTCAGACTCATGCTTTGTCTCTGCCTCTTGTGCAGCTTCCTCAGCAGTGGCCAGCTGAGACCTAAGGTTATCGACAGTATCCTGGAGGCGGTGCAATTCACCTTGTTGGCTTTCTTGAGAAACAAGTCTCTGAGAGGCCTTCTCCACTTTATCTTTAGCAGAATGGAGATCTTTGAGAAGATCTTCAACCTGAGCCTGCAGGTTGAGCTTCTCCTGAGCTACCTGACTCAGTTCATTAATGGCTTTATCTTGCATTGCCTGGGACTCTTGGAGCCTCTCTTGAAGCTCCATAACTGTAGCATTGAGGTCGTTTACCAGGCTAGTGGTAACACTAAGACTCTGAGGTGCCTCCTGGCTTCTTACTAGCTGAAGTTCAGCACGATGTTGCTCCAGCAACTGTTCTACTTGTGCTGCATGTTGAAAATTAAGCTCCTGCTTCATCTGCACAATTTGCTGACCATACATCTCATCTAACTCTGCCCTAAGAACCTCAAGCTTCTGGAGAGATTCCCTCTCTATCCTTTGGAGTGTGTCCATCTCAGACATGCTACCCTGGTGACAACGTTTCTGCAGGTCTTCTACTGTGCCCATTAGTTGCATGATCTCATTAGATGACATTCGCTCCTTCTGTCTGGAGGTCATAAGTTCACTCTTGCAGCTTTCCAACTCAATTTGCCCTTTCTCCAAGTCCAATCTACAACTAATCAACTCACCCTTACAGCTCTCTAAATCACCCTTGGTGCTTTCCATCTCATCCAGGCATCTTTCAAGCTCCAGCTCCTTAGAGGTCATTCGCTGGTGGAGGTCATTAAGATGTTTCTTAGAGGACTCCAGCTCATCTTCCAGCTGGGTAAGACAGCAATCACGTTCTGAAATTACCCTCTCCTGCTCTGCGATGATTAAGTCCTTCTCATCCAACTTCTGACCAACAATTTCTTGTGTGGTCCTTCCCACCTGAGAAAGCTCCTCCCTAAGCAGGGTCAGCGAGTGCTCATGTTCTGTAATTATTGCAATCTGTTCAGAAATCAGCAGATCTTTCTCCTGCAAGGTTTGTGCAACTGAATCCTGGACTTCTCTGCCCACAAGTGAAAGTTTTGCTGTTACGACTTTTAGGGACTGCTCTTGTTCCAACATAACTCTTTCCTGTTGGGCTATCAGCCGGTCTTTTTCATTAAACCTTTGTGCAAATGATTCTTCTGATTTTCTTCCTGCCTAATAAGAAAAGTATGCATTAGTAATACACACTGTCATGTTGACATAAAAATAATATATTGCCACTTAAATTGTAGAGGTCACTATTATAATTTATAATGCAGATCAATACAGTGCTAGCATCATTTCAAATGCAAGTTGAATTGTTTGAAAATTTTAATTTAATCAAGTGCCATTTTCTTGATAACTATGGAGTGATCTACCCTTTTACTTTATCCAAAGATATCTACACTTGTTTTAAATATGGTTTCATTTGTTTTAGTCTTTTTTTTCCTGGAAAAAAAGTAGAAATACTACATGCAATTGAGAGAACTGCTCATGGTTAAAACTATTTGTGTAACATTAAATGTGATGTTTATTTATTTATTTATTTGTTTGTTTGTTTGCCTTGAAGAAGACTGATGCCTCAAGGACGAAGCTGGCAGAAGCTAACACACATGTGCATACACCCTAGGCAGTCAGCTCACCATCTCCATCTCATTAAATTTGTGCTGGAGCTGGCTGATCTGCAGCAGCTGCTCATTGCTCCTCTCCTGGTACCCTTTGACCTGGGAGCTCAGATCCTCCAACTGCTGCTGGCACTGGACGAGCTGCTGCCTGGCCTGCAGAAGATCAGCTGCAGTGCTGCTGTGGCTGGTGTTCCTCAAAGTCTCACCTGCTTGCAGCTGTCATTGGGAGTAGAAACAGCAGATAGCCGCGTTCCAAAAGAATAACAAAATGAACATGCCCTGCCTACAATTATCCAAGTTCCTCATCGCAGACTAACAGCTGCTTTTGTATTAGCAAAATAACATATAGACAGTGAGACTGGAGAAATAAATAAAAGTCCATACCTGCTGGAACTGAATATGTAGTTTCTGACTTTGTTCTGTCATCTCCAGAAATTCTCTCATGATCTCGTCCTTCTCTTTGCGAGCCTGCTGTAGATTAGCAGTGAGCTGGGTGATGATGCCATCTCGCTGCTTCAAAGCAGCCTCAAAGTCCTGGAGCTGCAAGAATAGAACAAAATTAAAACAGCTGAAACAAAGGTAACAAAAATGTATTAATATTGACATGGCACAATGAATTTCCTCAAGGAGGAATAGCTCAAAGACAATAAAGCAATAGGAGGCCTTTTTTGGTGAGCGTGAAGCCAGGATTGTAAAGCACAAAGGTGCTGATGTTAAAGCAATGACTAGACCCTCAAATTATGTTGAAAACAGTTTTGTCTGTTCTCTTTTTATTTAAATTGCAAACATATCTTTAGCTTGAGCTCAAATGAGCACCCATGTGGCACGGCTGAGTGCTGTACTCAGATTCAAGATCATTAAAGAAATATAGTTAAACGATGTGAACGTTTTAATTTCAAGTCAATTCGCAGGATGACATATGATTGGAAATAGATGACGTTCTTAGAACACAGACAAAACTACATCCACTGACTATTCATTCACTCATTCATTCATTCATTCATCTTCAGCCGCTTCTCTGGGGTAGGGTCGCGGTGGCAGCAAGCTAAGTAGGGCACGCCACTAATTAATGTTTACAAATTGCTAGATTAATTTATAGGTATAATAAAGAATTTGCTATGTGTAGCATGCTTGAAACTACATCAAAGGCGTTATTGTAAATTGCTTAAGGAAGAAAAATTGAGTATAAATAAAGACCTAAATTCCAAGCTAAAGTATAAAATTATAGGCCCTGCTATAGTTTACATGCTGAGGCTGAAATCGGATTATGCTAGTTCAAAAGCATTGTATAAGAGTGGGGGCAATGTGATCATCAGATTAGCCTCTAAGGCTAAATGACAACCCTGTGCAGCAGTGAACGAAAACTTTAAATCAGAATCAGAATCATGTGTATTGGCCATGTAGGTTTGCACATACATGGAATTTGACTCAGGTTTCGTGGCTCTCTCAGTTTACTTAACATAGAATAACAACACTACAACACAACAATCTTCAGATATATACACACAACAATTGACTTATACAGACAAAATAAGAGTCGATAAAGTGCAATCGTACAGAGATTATATCAGAGATGTTGAAATAGATGTTAGCAGGTTACTTAAATACATGCCTGAGGTACATGCACATGACAGAGTGTACCAGTATACATACAATGTACAGTACAGTATATTTAAGTTTTTTAAATTTAGGTTTCCTTTATTAATCCCCTTGGGGAAATTCAGTTACTGTAAATTAACCCATCCTGGTTGTGATCTGTGTAGCTAGGAGCAGTGGGCTGCCGCCTTCATGCTGCGCCCGGGGACCAACTCCAGTTCTTTTCCCATTGCTTTGGTCAGGGGCACAGACAGGAGTATTAACCCTAACATGCATGTTTCTTTTGATGAAGGGGGAAACCGGAGCACCCGGAGAAAACCCACCACAGACATACGGGAGAACATGCAAAATCCACACAGAGGATGACCTGGGATGACCCCCAAGGTTGGACAACCCCAGGGTTTGAACCCAGGACCTTCTTGCTGTGAGGCGACAGCACCAACCACTGAGCCACCGTGTCACCAATATACAATCTATATAGAAAATGGTTGGATTTATTTGACAGCGTTCAGCGTTCAACTGAATGACAGTCCACGGAAAGAAACTGTTTCTATATCTGGCTGTTTTGGGGTACAGTGGTCTGTAGCGCATACCAGAGGGGAGGAGTTGGAACAGGTTATGATTAGGGTGTGATGGGTCTGCAGTGATGTTGCCTGCCCGTTTTCTGGTTCTGGAGGTGTATAAGTCCTTAATGGAGGGCAAGTTGGCACCATTGATTTTCTCTACAGACTTAACTGTCCGTTGTAGTCTGTCCCTGTCCTGTTTGGTGGTCGATCCAAACCAGAGAGTGATGGATGTGCAGAGGACAGACTGGATTACTGCAGTGTAGAACTGAATCAGCAGTTCCTGAGGCAGGTTGAATTTCTTCAGCTGGCAGAGAAAGTACATCCTCGGCTGAGCCTTTTTGATGATTGTGTCTATGTTGGACACCCACCTTGGGTCCTGGAAGATTGTGGAACCCAGAAATCTGTAGGTTTTCACCACAGACACAATGCTGTTGAGTATGGTGAAGTGGGGGGCAGTGTTGGGGGACTCCTGAAGTCCACTGTCATCTCCACTGTTGTGTTTTTTTAAAATATTTTTTTTGCATTTTCTACCTTTATTGGATAGTGATAGTAGAGCGAGAGCGAGAGCGAGAGAGAGAGAGAGAGAGAGAGAGACAGGAAAGGCAGGGGAGAGAGAGGGGATGACATACTGCAGTGGGCCTGGGCCAGATTCAAACCCAGGCCGCTGCAGTAAGGACTCAGCCTTATGTGGTATGCACTCTACCATGTGAGCCACTGGGACACCCCATCTCCACTGTTTTGAGCGTGTTCAGCTCCAGGTTATTAAGGCTACACCAGAGGGCCAGCTGACCAACCTCCCATCTATATGCAGACTCGTCACCATCCTGGACAAGGCCAATGATGGTTGTGTCATCCACAAACTTCAGGAGTTTAACAGACGGGTCAACTGAGGTGCAGTCATTTGTGCAGAGGGAGAAGAGCAGAGGGGAGAGCACACATCTCTGGGGGGGCGCCAGTGCGCATTGTCCAGGTACTGGATATGACTTTCCCCAGCCTCACCAGTTGCCTCCTGTCTATCAGGAAGTTTTTAGTCCACTGGCAAATGGGGGCCGGTACAGTAAGCCGGGTGAGTTTGGAGTGGAGGATATCTCAGACGATGGTGTTGAACGCTGCGCTTAAGTCCACAAACAGGACCCTTGCGTACGTCACTTGGGAATCGAAGTGCTGGAAGATGTAGTGCAATCCCATGTTGACTGTATCCTCCACTGACTTGTGGGTCGAGCAGGGGGACAGTGATTTCCTTCAGGTTGGCCAGCACCGGGTCTCTTGGAGGATTTCATGACCACGGACGTTAGGGCAATGGGCCTGAAGTCATTTAATCCTATGATACGGGGTTTCTTGGGGACCAGGATGATAGTGGAGCTCTTGAAGCAGGACAGAACTTGACTACGCTCCAGTGATCTGTTGAAGATCAGTGTGAAAATGGGGGCCAGCTGGTCAGCACAGACTTTCAGACAGGAGGGTGACACGCCATCCGGGCCCGGTGCCTTCCTGGTCTTCTGTCTCTGGAAGAGCTGGCGCACATCCTCAACACAGATCAAGAGCGCGGGTGGGGGTTCGGTGGGGAGGGGAGAGTGGCTGGCAGGGAGTGCAGTTGGTTTGTGTGTTGTGGCCGCAGAAGGTGATGGGTGTGAAAGTTTGCTTTTCGAACCTGCAGTAAAACCTAGCATTAAATTTAGCATTCATAAAACAGTTACCTGTTGTACTCCTTCTGTGCCAAAGGCAGACCTTAATTCCTCAAGCTCGCGGCTTAATTCCTCCACGGCTAGGGTCTTGGCAGCCAGTGCATCCTCTATATCCTGCATCCTGCCTTCCTTTGCCACCTGCTGCAGGACCTCAGCGTCCTCCTGGGTGGAGAGAATAGGAGCTAGCAGAGCATTTAACATGAAGAAACACTTTTAACAAGAGCAGGGTTTTAAGAGTGAGTTTAGCACTGAGCCAGGATCCAAAGAAGAACACAGCAGTTAGTTGCAGGAGGCAGATTAGTTAAGACTGAGCAGCAAACATGATATTAGTTTTGTACCATTTGCTAATGTGAATACTGTGTTATGTTGTGAAGAACCTAATGAAAAGGCTGTCATAGGGAAGGATAGAAAAGCACCAGTTGTAGCAGCCAAGAAACAAAAGTCATTCGATGACGTTTGGATGGTTTGCCAGGAGGGATTTGACAAGGCTTAGGAAACTGAAGCAACATGTACTCAGCCAATCATTCATATTATACCTTTTATATTTCTAATGTCAAAAGCAGAGTGCTTACTAAATTGAATGTTTTTGACACAAATGGCCATTTACACAGAGTTCGCCTTGACATCCGAATAAAAATCCCTTGAAATGTATGCTTGAATTTTGCAGTAAACTTAAAACTGAAAGATTCCCTTATATTAATGCAAGCTCTTCCTCTGGGTGCTCCGGTTTCCTCCCACAGTCCAAAGACATGTAGGTCAGGTGAATTGGCCATACTAAACTGCCCCTAGGTAAGAAGGTATGTGTGTGTGTGTGTATGTCGGCACTGTGTGATGGCCTGTCTCCCCGCCTGTCGCCCAATGACTGCTGGGATAGGCTCCAGCATCCCCGCGACCCTGACAGCAGGGTAAGCGGTTCGGATAAGGGATGGATGGATGGATGGATTAATGCAAGCTCAAAACACGACCATAAATCATCTTACAGTTAGTGTCTGTTAGGCGTTAAAATTGTCAAGAAGATTCAATTCCTGATTTTTAATAAGCAAAAAGAAAAAATCTAATTTCAAAAATGAGTTAAATTTCCAAAAATAAAATAAACTGTTACTGGTATTAATATTTGTCCAGCCCTAACAGATACACTGAATAATTGGCAGCTTGCTTTATACACTAGTTTCCTTCCCTTGCACCTCGCTGTATGTTTATCTATCCAGACTGTATCTTGAGGGTATCTCCTCCCCCGGTTCTGACAATACCTGACCGATGCCCAAGTAGCTCATTCTGTAACGCCTCTCCTCCCCTCTTCTCCTGCCACTTTAAGTCTCCCCTCTTATTTTCTCCTGCCCTCCCTTTCCCGCTCGCTCCCCCTCCAGCTAAAATGTAAGCCCTGTTCTTACTCACTGTACCATTTGTGCTGTAAAAATGGCCATTTGAAAGATAACCAGGCATCTTTGCCGCTTCTCCACAGTACTCCAGCTTTGAAATTAGACCCATATGTTGGCACAAACTGAATCCCGATGAGGTAACGCCACTCATAAAAGACTTGGTTAGTGGGTTACAGGAAACCTCATTGATTCACCACAGAATGAAGAAAACAAATTCGGAGTTAAGTGCAGCAGAAAGGGGATTTGCTAGCAGAGTTGTAAGTGAAGAATTGCTTCACCAATTTACTATACCCAGACAAAATCCTTGGAGGACTTCATTAGGTTCCCAGTCATCTCATGGCACCCGTTTACCTGGTAATTCACAGTTCTGTCCATTAAAGGTTAAGATTTGTGTACAATGGAAACTACCTCCTGATTTAAGAGGTAATAGTTAGCTGGCTTGCTATTAGAAAGTATTTCTGCTTACTGACATGTTCCTCCCAAGAAATTTCAAAATGTTGATTTTACTACGACCAAAGTACGGGCAAAGTTTTCTCTTGAAATATTATCACACCAGTAAGCATAAATATGTGAAAGTAATAAATCGAGTTTTTGACAGCACTGTTCACTGTTGTGTCCTCCCTAAATGTTTCTTTGTGCTGCTGAATTTTCATTTTACCTCCATTTTTAATCAACTCCAGTGTACGGAGCTTCTGTACCCTTGTTATTAATCAAAATTAATCACATACAGCTAGCTAGCTGTGTTGTGTCCGGTTAAACTGCATCAAACAAGATACAGGACACTACCCAGCCAAACCCACTGGAATCTCTTCCCCAAGAAGATGATAATCGATGTTTAAGGAAGTATTGTAATGTTTCTGTTGGGCGAAAACAATTGCAGAAATTCTTTGACACGTTATCAGAGAAAACCCATCTCACCTCAGAGGAATAGTCTTCAGCCGTGGTGGACACCTCACTCTCCGGCTGCAAAAGAAGAAAGCAAAAAAGGATGTCATCAACATTATATGGGCAAACATTAATCATAATGGTGGTGGCTCAGTTCCTAGGCTGTACCGGTGGTATCTGGAGACTTCTTAGTGTCCTCCTCATCATATTCTTCATATATCTTATAATTCCATTAAAATTCTGTTATCCTCTTTCAATGCTGTATTCTGTAAATTGTGTTTTATTCTGTACACACAACATCCATTGCACGTCTGTCTGTCTTGGGAGGGATATCCCTCCTCTGTTGTTTCCCTTGAGGTTTCTTCCTATTTTTTCTCCCTGTTAAAGGTTTTTTTTTTTTAGAGTTGTTCCTTATCCGATGCGAGGGTCTAAGGACAGGAAAACCTGAGACAAATTTGTAATTTGTGATCTCCATCCATCCATTGGCCGAACCGCTTATCCTGCTCTCAGGGTCACGGGGATGCTGGAGCCTATCCCAGCAGTCATTTGGCAGCAGGCGGGGAGACACCTTGGACAGACTGCCAGGTCATCACAGGGCCAACCTAATTGACTTGACTTGACTAAAGGTGAAAGTGAAGAGGCAGTGCTTAACTCCTCTTGTAGGAGGTTCCAGTGTGTAGTCTTCATAGCAAAGGCATGGTCACCCATAGAGAAAGCACAGACAACAAGGAGGTGCTACTCTGAAGGACTGTAAAAACAACATAATGTTGGTCAATGGTTACAACTGAACTAAACCTAATCTAAGGCAAACATGGGGATGTGTAGAAGCTAATATGTGACTGGGAAAGGACATGTTCCAACTTGTCTTTTGAAAAGGGTAGTTCTCAGTCCTCTTTTCATAACTTAACACAACATGCAATGATATAAGGATCAATCATCCATCCATCCTTTATCCAAGAAACTTATCCGAATTTGGGTCACGGGATGCTGGAGCCTATCCCAGCAGTCATTGGGCAGCAGGTGGGGAGACACCCTGGACAGGCCACCAGTCAATCACAGGGCCAACACATTCACACCTAGGGACAATTTAGTATGACCGATCCATCTGACCTACATGTCTTTGGACTGTGGGAGGAAACTGGAGCCCCCAGAAGAAACCCATGCAGCCACAGGGAGAACATGCAAACTCCATACAGAGGACGACCTGGGATGACCTCCAAGGTTGGACAACCCCGGGGCTCGAACCCAGGACCATCTTGCTGTGAGGCGACCATGCTAACCACTGCGCCATCGTGTCGCCACATGTAATCTAAGTGCTGATAAAAGAGCCAACTAGCATGAAAATACATTTTTTCATTTCATAGGACCTTTAGGACTGGATCACAAGAACCTTTGTCTGCCTCACATTAAACAACTGCCTGGTCCCTTAAAACTGGTGCATGCAGATTTCTGTATGATTTTTTTTTTTATGATCTTGAAAATTTGCCTGTTCGATCATTCAATAGTAAGGTTCAATCATTTCAATGTAATTCTATGTCTGCCCTATTAACCAGTAACGTGCAGTGAGGCCCATGGCTGGGTAGGCACAAGACGGCAAGCAAGAGGGTGGGAGGGAGTCAAAATACATCCGTTCAAAAAAAGCGAGGCAGGTTAGCGATGTGCCTCATCGTTGATACTGAGACACTGCAAGAACAGACTACACACGTGCAAAACTCCGAAACTGTTTGCTTTCATTCCACAAGCCAGAGAGAGGCACAAGCAGACTCTGCCTCAGCAGCCTGCATTCACAAATGCTAGCTTTAGGGGCAAGCCATCCTGAATAGGGCATGCCTTTTATTGATAAAACAACAAGTTTTACATGATTTATTTAACTATTTTTTGCAACAATCTTAACAAATTAAAGTTAAAAAATAATAAATAAATAATAAATGTTTTTGTAACTATCATATTTCTTTTTTTTTCTTTTTCCTTATTAGCCTGAGTGAGGCAGTGCCTACCCTGCCTCCCCTGACTGCACATCACTGCTATTAACCTATATCAGATGCAGACATCCCTGCATGGCAACCCTCTAGGGGCACCTACTTTTTCCAGACACCACCTTTCTTAATCCGGGGATAACGACTGCAATCAATTCTATTTTAGGGCTAATTTCAGGAAAAAAATTTAAATCCCCATCCAGCCATGATGGAAGACAAATAACAGGTTTTAACGCAGGAATGTACACCATGCTCAAAAAGCAGTACTGATAAGAGTCTGCAGGCTTCAGACCAAATAGGCATTTTCCCCCCCCAGACGGACGACAAAGTAAAACGCAAGAGGATCCTCCAAAAATGAACAAAATGTCAACTTTCACACCCTAACCTCTGTGGTAGTAGACAGGTGTGAATTTGATTGGCACCTGTGTTGAGGTTCACATGTGACAAGTGTGTCAGTGAACCACAGCACAACAGATTTGTGTTCCCTGTCAAAAGCGCAACCCGCAAGTTGTTTTTTTGCTTTTTGTTTTTTTGTTTGCTAATGCCAGTAAAGGACTTGAGAGAGCAAAACTTTGAAGATGCTGCGTTTCCACAGCAACCCCTGTTCTGCTCGAGGTTTGCTGCATCACTATAGAAAAGCTCTCTAAGGAGAATTGCAGCCCTTCTAAGTCCTCGGTAAGGAAAAGACATTGTTGTGAGGAAAATGGTGTATCAAAAAAGGTTGTTTTTTTTATCCTTTTGAAGATCAAGTGATTGAATATTTTATGATCATAATGATAATGATAAATTACCAGCTATCTGTTTCAATCTCTTGAAAGTCCCATGTCTCACTGTTTAGTGATGGATAACAGTTATAGTCTAGACAGCAACGGTCAGCTAAATTACACTCAGAGGTTATTGTTTTGGGGTTTTTTTTTAAATAGTGAAAGAGGGAAAGTGGGCTTCCTCTTGAGGATTAAAACCAATCACATATGAAAAAAAAAAACCATGTATTCATCCATCTTCAAGTCTGCTGACAAGTGTTCCAAGGCCACAGCAATCGCTCACACACACAGACGGATGCAGCTCAACCCCTTAAAAGTCAATTGTCTGTTTCCATGGCAACCAGTAATTTTGTAGGCACGCATCATGTTAAAATGTACAGTGGGGGCAGCGGAAAGGGGTTTATGCGGCAGGAATAAGAGCAAACTATTGAGTGGGCTGGTACCTGGAATAATGTGTAAAACAAGCTTAAGTCTTTGTTACAGCTTTTCGAAGTGCAGCTTTTTGTAATGATGGTCACTTACACGTTTCTCCATGGACTTTTACGATGGGGAAGCTTTCCCCTCAAATTTCATCTGAATCTCCTAGGAGCCATTTGTTACTGTTTCCTCTAAACAAACACAAAAACAGCAACAGAGTAACTACCATCTAAATTATTCAGTCGATTGGTGTGATTTACAGTCAGCTCCAACTGCCCGAGCTGGCAAGAAGATAATGATATTTAGGATAGCTAGCATTTGAGGTACCTGATATTTAATTTTAACTAAAAAAAAAAAAAAAAGAAAAGAAAAGGGAATTCAACGCAGCTGGACGTTTTGATTGCATGCATAAAAATGACTTAGAACAGGCTATAATTCAGTTCAATCGGCTGCAAAAATGTCCCTGCCCTGTACAAACTCATGCATGCAAAAAGAGGTAGGAAAGCATGGCCGACCTCTAACGACACTAATCACAATTTGAGTCTTTTTTTTTCACGATATATTTTGAAGGAAGGAAGGAAGGAAAGTCAGCGGGAGCAAGACGGAATACCTATACCTGAATGAGAGGGAGGACGGTGGAATGGTGAGGATGCAAGGAGTAGAGGTGACAAAGGCATACGAGTTTAAATACTTGGGGTCAACTGTCCAAAGTAACGGGGAGTGGAGTAGAGAGGTGAAGAAGAGAGTGCAGGCAGGGTGGAGTGGGTGGAGAAGAGTGTCAGGAGTGATTTGCGACAGAAGGGTACCAGCAAGAGTTAAAGGGAAGCTTTACAAGATGGTAGTGAGACCAGCTATGTTATATGGTTTGGAGACAGTGGCACTGACGAAAAGACAGGAGGTGGCGGAGATGAAGATGCTAAGATTTTCACTGGGAGTGATGAGGAAGGACAGGATTAGGAACAAGTATATTAGAGGGACAGCTCAGGTTGGACAGTTTAGAGACAAAGCAAGAGAGACAAGACTGAGATGGCTTGGACATGTGTGGAGGAGAGATGCTGGGTATACTGGGAGAAGGATGCTGCATATGGAGCTGCCAGGGAAAAGGAAAAGAGGAAGGCCAAAGAGGAGGTTTATGGATGTGGTGAGGGAGGACATGCAGGTGGCTGATGTGACAGGGGAAGATGCAGAGGACAGGAAGAGATGGAAACGGATGATCCGCTGTGGCGACCCTTAACGGGAGCAGCCGAAAGTAGTAGTAGATATTTTGAAGGAAGGTAGCAGTAGTCAGCAAAAAGGGATAAACAACACATTTGGGATCTGCATCAGTGAGGACCACAGAACACAAACCTCACAAAGGGCAGGCTAACAATGAAAAATGTCATGTGAAAATTGAACAGGCATTCTGGCTGTGGTTAAACTTAACTGATGCCAGCTCCCACCCCCCCACCCTCTCCCCCAAGGAAAACAAGTGGTCCAGTGTACTTTTTTGTGCCCGCCAGAACCAGAAAAAAATAATCAGAATACTTTATTCATCCCCAAGGGGAAATTGGGTCCTATTACAGACACACAATCTAGTAAAGAAAAATTAACAAGATACAAGATAACAAGAAATTAGAAATAAATAGAAATAACAAATAGAAATAAGTAGAAATAGAAGATAAAATAAGAACTAGAAATAACAGTAAAATATGCAAACATATGTGCCCCATGCTCCAGCATATAACACCCTATCTACGTATACTGTATTACTGCAGCATGAAACAAACAGCACAAACAAACACCCGACAAGGTGAACTAAGTCGAAGGCCGAGTCTAATGACTATTGACTCAGGCTGTCTGACTCTCTGAGGGAGGAGTTGTAAAGTTTGATGGCCCCAGTAGTGCATTTTGGCAGAACGAATCTCTAATAAAAATTGGCCTCTACATCTACACATTAATCAACTGTCCCTGAAATGTCTCACACTTGGTGTGTCTTTTCACGTTTTGATTCGCTCCGCTTCAGTTGCGCTGAAATGTTTGTAAATGGGCGGCACGGTGGCGCAGTGGTTAGCACGGTCGCCCCACAAGCAAGAAGGTCCTGGTTTCGAGCCCTGGGGTAGTCCCACCTTGGGGGTCGTCCCGGGTCGTCCTCTGTGTGGAGTTTGCATGTTCTCCCCGTGTCTGCGTGGGTTTCCTCCGGGGGCTCCGGTTTCCTCCCACAGTCCATAGACATGTAGGTCAGGTGAATCGGCCATACTAAATTGACCCGAGGTATGAATGTGTGTGTGTGTGTTGGCCCTGTGTGATGGCCTGGCGGCCTGTCCTGGGTGTCTCCCCGCCTGCCGCCGTATGACAGCTGGGATAGGCTCCAGCATCCCCGCGACCCTGACAGCAGGATAAGCGGTTCGGATAATGGATGGATGGATGGATGGATGGATGTCTATTAATGACTCACTGATAAACGGCCATTAATCATGATAAGGCTCTTGTCTGTGTTGTCTTAGTGCAATTCTCTAATCCAGGTGTTGCTTCCAAGATGAACGACAGAGTGCGTTTTACACGAGGTGTTTTCTAGAATTATTTTTCTTTCATATCTAACCAGGACGTAAACTCAAGATGAGAAAATCTTTTTTTTCATGGTCGACCTTCCCGGAGAATGGACAAACAAACGTTTTAGACAAAAAACAAAAATATTGCCTTGACAGGCTAAGATAGAAAAGAACACACAAAGCACAAGTGTTCATACAACTGCAAGGGTAGGATGCAGTGAAGAAAGGTGTAAAAACGGCACTGCAGCTCTGGCTAGGTGAAGTAGACAGAGGACCTTATCTTAAATAAACTTTTAACTGTCGGCCACTAATGTGAGTGGTCTGACTTGCACTTTGGTACCTTGTTGCTGTTGTACTCAAATTTACATTCGATATTGACAATTCAATGGGATTTTCCACAGACTCCAGTTTGAGATCAAGCTTGTCAGGCAAGGGTAAAAGAATAAACAAGTACGGCATACGTACTCCTCACACTAATAAGACCGTCCATTTGTATGACCTATTGCTTTTGAGTTTGTTCCAACTTATTAGTAAATGTTTCAGTTTGTAATCTCACCGTTTAACTGGATTTTGTTATCTAAAATGCTTAAAAGTGTTAATGTAACATTTTCAAATCTGCTAAAAAAACGAGTAGGAGAATCAATGACAGACTAGAAAACACTTAAATGTAAAGATTAATTGGCAAAAGTGTACATTTTAATTAAAAGAAAGAAATCAAAAATTCTCTTAAGTTTCCGTCTTTAAGAGCGCATCAAAACGTGATACCTCTAAAATGACAGAAAAATTGATAAAATCTTTCCAGTTTCTGTCCGGTGATTGACCCCCCTAACTAGAAGTCTATCAAGTCTACCAAACAATAAAAGGACTGGATTAAAGCATAACTCAGTAAACCATTACTTGGAAGTACTACATTAGCTGCAGAAAAAAAAAAAAAAAAAAAAACAAACAAATAAATAAAGTCCCCTCTCACCTCTATGGTGTAGGTCTGGTCATGCTTGACGGTCTCTCCACTCCGTAGAGTTCTGGCGAAGGTGAATTCTGTGGTAGGCGGGTGTCGATCTTCTTCTTCCTCTACACCACCCCTTCCTCCTGCTGTAACCTCATCTCCCACCGTGGACTCATCTTGCCCCACCTCCTGGTTTCCATGTGGATCTCCCTCCAAATCCTCCGCGTGCCTCTTTTTCTTCTTCTTCTTCTGTTTCTTCTGGGAGTCGGCGTGCGCTTTCCTCTGCCGATACTCAGCCAGCTGTACGGGAGGGGGAAAGCGAGAAGGGACAGGAGGGTTAAAACACGGCTCGTACCTTAGCTACTTAAAAGGTGAACCACAAAACAAGTAGTTTGTCCTACAGCCGTCTTTTAAAAACAAGCTAGGCTTACTCCCATTAGCCGTTTTAGTGCCGGCTTTGTTTAAACAGGCTGTACTTCCCAGTCTTTACTGAAATAACCAAACAATTCAACTGATAATCCATTCTAAAAAAAAAAACAAAAACAAAAAGGGCATAGCATAGAGTTAAAAAAAAGTTACAAAAAATGTTTATACCCACTGTAAAACTACATATTTTGGTGAGACTCAAGCGAAACATCGCGTGCCACCGTAGGATATCTGCCTTGCTTCGAGCGACTCCTAACCGCCCTGTGTCCGTATGACCCAACACATGTGCATCTTGCTGTGCTAAATGCTAATCTTGTAAACAGCTTCCAGATAAAGGGATTACATTTACAAACTATGTGAACTTTCAACTAAAAAAAAAAAATCTTTTGGGGATTTTACTCTTTCAAGCAATAGCTACTTCGTTCTGCCCTGTGATTAAAAAAAAAAAAAAAAAGAAAGAAAAAATTAACTAACGGCTGTCTTCTTACAAAAAGTAGGGTAGTTAACTGTAAAAATACACGGCTTGAGAACAGAAAGCATTTTCACGGCGTGTGTGATACAACTTGTCTCCGGTCCAAAGCACGGTGATATGCTCGAGGTTCTTGTGCAAATTGGGAGTTTTAGATTTGGGATTAGCGGATTTAAATCTTCCTTAATCTCCTCCATTCTGATGGCGTTCCGTCTCCCCCCCCCCACACTTTCATTCACTGGTTCTCTTTTAAAACGTGGATAGAGAGCGTCCTGAAAATTCAAACTTCGCCTGCCAGAACTAAAGATTCACTTGTGAAGATGACTAAATCAATCATTGAATCATTTGCTCCGCAGAGGATAAGTCCTTTTCAGTGTATTGAATGAAGGTCTTAATCATTTCAACATAGTGCTGGGCGATATGAAAAATATCACCACCACAATAATTACGGGGATTATTTTTTTTACCATATTAATATATATCACTATCTGCTTATAGATGCAAAAATACCACATTTAAGGATTCAACCGAGGTTCATCCCATTGTACTGTTCAGTCATATCTATATAATACTCCCTCATATATTTCCGAACCTCATTTTGTGAGAAATTTTAGGGAACGGATTCTCTTTATCATTGATTAAGACAACTAAATTGTGTATCGTGATATGAAAATATCCAAATCTGAACCCGATACAATACCTTGAAAGACAATAATATTGAATTATCGCCAAGCCCTACTTTCAATCGACAATTTGGCCCCAACAAACAACATGGCGTGTTCATTTTTTGAGGTAAAGCCTCACTAGCTGTACCAGTACATTTTTAGCACTGGTCTAACATTTCCCCATTGCACACTAATGCTCTGTTAGAAACACACACACACACGCACGCAACAAGGGTGTGGGACATTTAATTGTCATCAAGGGAACGACGACACAAACTGCACAGAGTGGATAGGGATAATGCTGATATCCAGTATGTAGTAGTGGTGAGTGAGCAGGGCAGATACTACCACGGGCTACAAGCAGGTATCCCGCGGACTGCCGTAGATAGTCCGTTTCCAGGGAGACTACGCTAATGCCCGCTTACCTGTCTGAAAGGTGTCTGTCTGCCTAATTAGACAGAATGCACATTAACAACCAAGTTACACAAAGACTCTGGCCAAGAAGCATCTGCCAATAATTCTAAGCTTCTTGTTTCTGAACCGTTTGGAGCACCGTAGTAAAGCTCGCCACATCCATTTAGATGGTCGCAGGTGATTTGTGAACCACATGAAAGCAGATGAAACAGACTTGGAAACACCTTCTGAGACCAACCAGTACTGTCTTACACTCACTTCGTTCTACGTGGCAAGCCACAGTTTTGTCGCACCTTAAGAAGTAGGCTAGTAAGGTTGGTTTTTTTTTTTTTTTACCACAGCTTGCTTAAAGACTACAGTAGGTAAGGTTATACAAATGTAGGCTACCATTTCAATATGAATTACTCGTAACTAAATCAATATGACAACCTTATTTACTGCATCAACCAGATGGAATAATAACCAATTTTGAAATGAGTTTAATTTTGGAGACCAGAATCTTCGGTAGAGCTATTCCTCCAATGGATGATGTGCATTTGCCCTACTTGGCAAAGAAGAGCCATGCATTGCTGAACATATGGGGGACTGGAGACTATGTAGGTGTATCACCATCTGCTGTCTCAATGACGGAACTAGACAGGCAATGTTTGCAAACATTTCTGGACAGCACGTTGCTCATCACATCATCATCATAATTCTATAACACTTACAAACAAGCGGGTGTATTTTTTGTTAACAAATCAAAGATATTAGGTACACTACTTGGCCATAGTAAAAGGAAAGGGCAACACTAAAGACTTATCTCATGCCTCCCAGCACATCAGAGACACCCCAAGGTTACGCACTAATATCTTAACAATGTAGGTCTATCTCACAAGCCCATTGAAATTGCATAAATGCCAAGCACCCACCAGAGAACATGCAGATAACCGAAACAAGACAGAGCCCTGCTCAAAGAAATTTGCAGTAGGCCTCGTGGTGCAACTAAATTGCTCTATAAATTGTTGGTATTAGTTTAAAAAAATCCTTCTATGTCTTGTAGTCAGGCAGCAAGACTTGTAGCCTGCGTAGAGAACCTGCACTGTAAGGCAGCAGGCACTTTACTGCAAAACAGCAAGAACAAAGGCACAATATGCTAAAGCACTATTTTTTTTTTTTGTCTGTAAGCATTTCTAGCAAAATAACAGGTTCATACTTTACTACATTTTGTAAAATGGGGCAAAAGCTCTGTCGGAGGACTCACTCAGTCACAGAGAGAAAACTGTCTGACACAATGCCACTTCAGTGGCATTATGCGAGTGCCACTAAACCCGAAGAACCAGGAGAAGAGCATCACCATGATTAGAGTTCAGCAGGGACACTGAGCTGTAATCCCTGATTTCCTTATTCTGGTCTTTTTTTTTCTTCAAGATAATCCTTTGTATAACACAACTAATTCCAGTTATCTCTATGTCAACGGCCTTATGCTTTTGAAGGCTAGAGAGCGTTCAGCCCTATATTTTGAGGTAGTTGCAGTTGAGAAAGTATGAAAGGCAATTACGGACAGGAAAGAGGCCACTTGGCTATGGCCATTGAAAACTAGACAACTGTAAAACAATTCTAGTCGATTCATCAATTTGCCAATAATGACAATGTTCAATATCAGAATTCAGGATAGCGAGGATTGTATCTTAAAAGTAAGTCTCTCGAATTCATTGCATATGTAATGTTGGTCATAGTCTGTCCCAAACATAGGACAGTGCAGGACCATGATTATCACTGACTCCTGGAGGATTATGCAAAGGCCTTTGCCAAGTAGATCAAGTCGTGATTTGCTGTTCCCAAACTGTCTACTGCTGTCCATCACTGACACTGAGCTTCAGGCTATTTAAGAAGCCTTGGGAACGAACCCTAGGTGCAATTTCCTGTACATGTGCTAATAATGATCAGCTATAACTGCACAGTTCAGCAAATAAAGTCAATACACTGACCTAACCCCTCCCAGCTGCAAAACTATTGGGGCCCATCAGACTATAACATAGTCTAATGTGGTGTTATTGTTTACAACAACAATAAGCCATCTTTTAGCCCACTGTATTCAAAGGGCTGTTGTCGTGAAGATGCTGAAAAATCTTGGTGTACGGGATTAGTTTTTATGGGATACTCCAATGTTTCCACAAGCTCTTCAGCTCATCACCCAGAGGTAGAGGCTTGTTAAAGACAATATGTCAAGAGAAAAACCTCAAGGCCGGACCCAAGTCAACTCCTGCATTTCCACTTCACTACAGAATATCCCTCTGCAGAGAAACTTAATGGCCTACAACAACAGGGACAATGTCACTGATCACATTGCCAAAATTGTATCTCCGCTGCAAATGGGAGATTGTCACAGTGCCAAATGTAGTGTAAAGCAAAACACAGCCTTGGGTTTTCCTACCACACTGAGAGGCCTTTCATCGACACAGATGCCAACCATGGTTATGCCCTTGGGCCGCCCCCCTGCGTAACTCCAGATGGCAAATCACCAGATCCAAGACGACTCCTCCAGCTAAACACACCAGCACTCTTAGGATTAGAACTGAAAATCAATCAATCTTATCAATTTTATTGCTTTCCAGTTTTTTTTTCACACAGATAAACTGGATTTGTTGTCTCTGTGCATGCTCGGTTGGGTTTGTTGTTGTTGTTGTTGTTGATTGCGCTGTCGCTACACTGTATCGTGCGGATTCGTTGTCCCCTGCGACGCTTATGCGGGTGGTTATGCGGGTGGTCTCGGTGGGTGGGTGAGGAAGGGTGGTGGTGGTGGGACTGTTTGCCTGCATTGGTTTAGGGGGCACGTCCTCCAAATCTTGTCACGCATGATCGACAGCCATGGGAAAGACGAGACAGCGTGGACGGCGGGTGGGTTTGCTTGCGCACCCCCCCCCCCTCCAATAGGCAAACTTGGGAGAGGGGCAAAAAGGGCAACAGTTGAGGGAAGGACGGCGCAGGGCGCATGTTTTCCAAGAATGACAGCTGAGTGGGTGGGGGGGGCGGATGGTAGGGGGGGGGTCCGAACAGCTGACACACCAAACCATGACACAATAAGTTGATGACACGCTAAAAACCCAACACAGAGGGAAGCAACGCACAGAAACTAAAGCAGAGGATATTGTTGTCCGACTTTTTCCAATACACACACACACAACACACACAAACACAACCCAAAAACGTGTAGCGTACCTTTGCTTTGCCGGCCTCGAGTTTCTTCTGCCTCTCCTCGTCTTCCATCGCCGCCGTCTCTGTGGCTCAAACGAAACGGAAATGGCTTCATGCGAAGAGTCACCGGGCGACCCTAAAGGCTAACGACAAAGCAGCCGAAGCGACTGGACACCGGCCTCGGGCGGGGTCCCCGAAACTGGGCGCCGGCGTCACGGTGCTAAAAGCGGGCTCCTTGGTGTAGTCTAAACTTGGCCGCCATGTTTTCCACGTCAGGATGAGACGGTCGTGGTGACGTCACCGAGGCGCTCTGTCAACCACGCGCTAGACGCGTCAGTCTCATTGCTGGTTGTGTTTAGACTGGTTGTGTTTAGACTGGTTATGTTTATACTGGTTATGTTTATACTGGTTGTGTTTATACTGGTTATGTTTAGACTGGTTATGTTTATACTGGTTATGTTTAGACTGGTTATGTGTATACTGGTTATGTGTATACTGGTTATGTTTATACTGGTTGTGTTTATACTGGTTATGTTTAGACTGGTTATGTTTATACTGGTTATGTTTAGACTGGTTATGTTTAGACTGGTTATGTTTAGACTGGTTGTGTTTATACTGGTTATGTTTATACTGGTTATGTTTAGACTGGTTATGTTTATACTGGTTATGTTTATACTGGTTATGTTTATACTGGTTGTGTTTATACTGGTTGTGTTTATACTGGTTATGTTTATACTGGTTATGTTTATACTGGTTTACCTATCGTTGGTTGCCCGCTAAACCTTTAAATAGGTTACACTAACTAAAAGAACGTAACATTTTCTAACACTTTGGTCGTTACAAAACGCAACTTAGCCCGTCTTATTTTTTAAACTTAAACCTATTATTATATTCAGTTTTATATATTTTGTCTATTTTTTTAAATTTTATTAATTTTTATCTATTTTTAAGTGGCTTGTTTATTTTTTTCTCTTCTCAAGTCAAGTATATCTCTCATACAGACTGTAAATGGATGTGACGTTTCTGCAAGTGCCTGTTCTGTACTGTTATGCTGTTGTTGTTTTTTTTTACAAAAAAAAGATTGGGATTTTAACACAACATTCAAGTAAAATTTACTGTATGCTAAAAAGGAAAAAAAAGTCTGAAGAATAGATAAAAAGTAACACTGTCTAACTGGATTATGTTTGACCCATCAGGACACTGGGTGTATGTATGCTTAGGCACTCTTGCAGATGCCAAACATATGCATGATAATGTTGATTTGACCCCCCCCTCCCCACCAAATGAATAAATGAAGAAATATATGAATATGGTCCAGTTTGTTTTAAATCAACTCTAAATCTTCTCTTTCTGAAAGCATCACCCCTTTCCTCGAGTCAGCACTAGTTTTCCTCGATGGCTTTTACATCAGGATTCATAAATATATATATAACTTGGTAAAAACTGAATGGGGAAGGAGTCCATGAAAAAGCTATTACTTTCACATTACCAACTAATAACGTTTTTTTGTTTTTTTTTATCTTAGATATTCACCATGTCTCTCCTGTATTTTCAAATTAGCTGAAAATTAGCTAATGGTTGCCACTGCACATTACTGTGTTGCTGTCTCAGTGCTCTACAGTTAAATGACTCGGACTGCAGTCTCCCATCTTCGGAATTGAGACTTGCTTCATTAAACTTATTTCCTGAAGTGATAATGGTCATCCTCCCCAGAAGCAGCCATGTGTTAAGCCTTGTCTTCTTCACTGATGAGACAGCAGGCAGGCCAGTGGCCCAAATATCAGTTTCCAGAAAATAGGTGAGAGCCCGAGATGAAGGTAAAGAGGAGGACTCACAGATACAACGCTTAATTGATCTTACAAATATTTCATTGACTACTGTGACAAAACACAATTACAAGGCCTCTCCAATCCGATTCTTATGTCACTTGCGATGCTATCATGTGTTTCATTATAAAATGAGAGACTCTCACACATATGAATGTGTCTATTGTCCAAGGCTGAAACTGATAATTGCAAACGTACCAGCAGCAGCAGCAGTAGTAGTGGTAGTAGCAGGAGATGAGGGTCTGTGTCGCCGGGTGACAGGAGCCGTACAACTTATTGTCTGGCAGATCTTGAATTCCACCCATCTTCTTTTAGACATCCTTACCAATGTGATTTCACTTTTGAACGTCTACTGTCTGCGCTGCAGCCTC
Source organism: Lampris incognitus (assembly GCF_029633865.1). Lineage (NCBI taxonomy): Eukaryota > Metazoa > Chordata > Actinopteri > Lampriformes > Lampridae > Lampris > Lampris incognitus. The sequence continues at coordinate 34,826,194 of NC_079228.1, read as the reverse complement.
TGGAACCACTGACCGTCTGAAAGTTTAGGCGCCTCAATTATGGATACGACGACTGGAGTACTGTGTCGGATCTACAGTTACCCGAGTAACTTCTCCACCTGGACCACATAATCCACTGCCATGTTGCCGCGGTGACATAGACACGATAATTAACATTCCACTAGGCTGTGAGGATTTAGACTGAGGACCTGAAGAGGACACTGGAAGAGGGAAAATATTAGAGAGGTCAAAGAGAAAGGCCTTTGACCATTGATTTAGTCATAGAGGATGAACTCAGCCATGTCAAATGACGAGGCTGTACTGAGACTATACAGTTTGTTCAAACTTGAAAATCATCTGCTTTCATGTTGCAGACAAGGTGTAGATGCAGCGTGGTGGAGTGGAAATGCAGGGGGGGGAAATCAGCTGTGTTTGCTGCAAAAAGCAGGCATAGGAAAAGGCAGATCTGGTAGAAGATGCATGTTAAGATCAGTTGGCAATCTATTTGTGGAGACAATGGAAGTCCTTGTTTGTTTCAGGTGTAATAGGATGGTGCTAAAGCAGAGCAGCATAATGCTTCTTCCTTGTCTCTAGATCCACATGCAGGAATACTTTTGTTAGCATGGGGTCCAGTCCAGTTCGGTGAAAGCCTTCTCTCTCGCATCACGCCCTGTTTCCCTCCTCATCTTTCCTAGGGAATGAGAAATGATGAAAAGAGAATGAGAGCAAACGAGGTATGATTATTCGCTCACCATAGGCTGAGTGGGATTGGGCACATTATTAAAAACATCTGCTTGGTCGAACCAAATGATTGGCACAAAAAAAAAAAGACGAAGCATATTCTGTCCAGTGTAAATATCGGAGAGAGCTGTTTTGCCTAAGCAACATTATCAGTTCAATTTCACAACTGCTTAGTGAAAATCTATTTGAATGATGAAGAGATCACTACACCATACTAAAATATTCATTAGGCGGGGAACTCATCAGTTAAGGGAATGGGTTAATAGCTTTTTTTTCCTTTTTCTTTTTTTTTTTGGTGCAGCGCTTGCAAGCCCTGCTATATGCTGAAATGGGCAGCTCACAGGCATGAAAGAGAGTCAGCTGGCAAATGAAATCCATAGAGGTCTACCATGAATAAAGTATAAGGGTCTTTCATCGCTTACTATCCAAGAAAAGACTACAATGTGCATTGATAATGCAACGTGGAGAGGAATGTGATATGGTGTGAGTCCACTTGCAAAGTTACCTGTGTTGTAGTATAATTGTAGATGGACTAAATAGACCCCATCAAATCTAAAAGAGACTGATTGGTACTATTGGTATTGGCAGTGGTAGGGGTCATAGTGCTCACTGGCATTTCCAGAAAAAAAAGCAAGATTGTTAGGAGGAGGAACAATGGATTTTCCATTTTACACCTTAACAGACATAGCTCAAAATTGCTATTTCGGTGTGTCATGGAATCCTCCCAGAGTAAGTGCACGTCTGGCGAGCTCATGACTGAATCTTTTGACACCTTTGGTTTATATCTGCTCAAGTGCATCCCATGTAAGCATACCTCCATCTACTGGAGTGAAGGGCACCCATGTAGTTACCTTAAACCCCGGAGCAGCAGATTTAAACAGAAGTTTAGCGTCAACTATTCTGCAGAACTGTTTGGAGCACACAAATGTTACTGGTAAGGGTTTTGGATGGGACATTAACAAGAAAGCGGAACAGTGCAGATTCCATATTAGACAACACGGTTCAGCAGTTATTATTAGCAGCATTTTCCACATGGACATTTCCACAACCCAAAGTAAATCTTCAAATATTAGAAAAGAGGAGAGAATGGACAGAGAGAAATATTAACACTAGGTACTCGGTTCAAGAAGATCTGAAGAAGAGCTGCTGTAATTATCTAAATATTTTTTACAGATGGATCAAAACACCCAAATAATGAGCATGGGGTGGGTATTTACATTCCACAGTTCGATAAGGCAATTGTTAAGAGAATTTCAAACAGGTTATCAGTATACACAGCCAAACTGACAGCAATAATCCATTAAAGTAGTGTTATGTTCATATTCTGCTGCTGCAATACAAAGTATAAAATCAGGACAAACAGTTCGAGTGGATCTATTAATTGAGGTTTATACGATCTTATTATATCTACAGCAACTAGGAATATATGTTCATTTCTCTTGGATACAGCACATGTTGGTGTAGAGGGAAATTATGTTGCAGATAAGCTTGCTAAAAGTGCATTAAACAAAAATGATATTTTGGAATGTGTTTCGGGGGATCAGAAGCAAAATAATTTATTCATCACGGAATAATGAAGTCGTGGCAGGAAATCTGAAATAATGACACTAAGGATAGAGATTATTACAAAATTCAAAAATCTGTCAAGAGTGGGAAGTAATAGAGGCAAATGTAGGAAAGAAGATGATATATTCCGTAGGTTGAGAATAGGACAACTGGACTCAGTGCTAATTCATAATCAATGAAAAAGGCCGTGTTGGATAAATGTGAAACATAACTGCAAGGGAGTGGCGCGTCAAAGGTCTGTTAGAGACAGGGGACAAACAATCACAGGTAAAAAGTGCTTTATTTAAATACTTGAACGAAATAGGTTTACCATCCAGAATATGATTTCTTTACGGAGTCGTGACGCTACATCCTCCAGTACAGTAGGTGGCGGCATGCGTCTTTAACGTTGGTTTGTAGTCCGCCAGTAAAACCAACGAAGAAGTAATGAGTCTCACTGCGCAGACTCTGACATTGCAGGCGTCTGAGAAACGAAACCCAGGAGGTGAGCGTTGTGGATTTTATTGAGTTATAAAGAGGATGTTAATATTCGTAAGTGTTTCGGCTTTCTAGATGAAATGTTACCTGGCGGAGCCGTAATGGCGATGCACACGGTCGCTTTTGTACCGTGTCCTCGGCCGGAAACGCTCAGACTTTCCTCAACATGATGAACTTTTAATGCCTGGTATCTTTATTTTAGCAGTAGACTCTATGTAACCCGCTGACCAAAAAAAAGTTTAGCAACGATACAGAGCTTATATAACGCATTGTCGAAAGCTGGCCGTCATTTGAGGAATGCTGGTGTCAAGTATCCCTTCGCTAAACGCGAGTAATTGATTACAAAAAAATGGCGTATGGTCTGAATGTGACGAGGGGCAGAAAAGTCGAGACATTGTTTCGAGACTCGTTAAATCCAGTAGTGTTCTGTGCCTTATCGTTTCCAAAACGTGATGGCGACTTCTGATTCTGCCTTAGTTGTGATTGCTCTTGCTTACTTTTGCTAATTATTTTCGTTTTCTGTCTTCTCAACTTAGGCATTGACAGCAGCTGCAATTGCGGTTCAAGAAAATGGCCGCGGTTCCTGTTGTCAGAACTCTTTTCAGTCTCCGCCAGTCACTGCCGTTGAAATGCAGCCCGTGCCTCCGTCTGGTACAAGTGACCTGTTACTGCCGTCCAAGGGGTATTAGTCTCAGGGGTTTTTGCACTGTTACCCCAAAAATCAACGAGCCCAACAAGTCTGTGCCGGGCACAGAGAATAAATCTCTGCTCGAGAGCCTTTGTCTCATGGGGGTGGATGTAAAGATGGCACGCCAGCGCCAACCCGGGGTGCTGCGAAAAACCCTCACAAATGAGCGAGGCGTTGGACAGTTTCTGCAGAGCAAAGGCGCCAGCCCAAAAGTGATTGCCAGCATCATATCTCGCTTTCCCCGCTCCATCACCCGCTCGGTCAACCACTTGGAACAGCGCTGGGAGCTGTGGAGAAACATTTTCGAGAGTGACGAGGAGATTGTGAGCATCCTGGACCGCTCACCTGAGTCTTTCTTTCGCTCCAGTGACAATGAAAACTTGGAACAAAACATCTTTTTCCTGATCTCAATAGGAATTGACAAAAAGAGCATCCACCGGCTGGTGACTAGAGCGCCACGGACCTTCTCTAATAGTGTAGAGCTTAATAAACAGATGGTGTGGTTTCTGCAGGATGTCTGTGCAAAACTTGGTGGAGAGAATCCGGAGCAGTTCGCCAAAACCATCGTAACAAAAAATGTCTACATTTTAATTCGAAGCATCAAGAGAGTCCAGAAAAACATTGACTTCTTGAAATATTTACTCAAGCTGAGTGATTCTGAACTCTCATCTTTTCTTCAAGGCCCAGGGGCAGATATCCTGGACCTTTCCAATGAGTATCTCAAAAACAACTTCAAAAACCTTGAACAGAAGATGGCTCTCTTTGGTTGTTGTAAAGCCGACATAAGAAAACTCATAGTCACCTATCCTATCGTGCTGTATATCGGGTCAGTGACACTGAATGCCAAATTGGATTGCCTGCTAAATGGAGGAATAACAATAAAGCAAATAGTGGAAAAACCTAAGATTCTGGATTACAGCACACGGAATATTACAGGGCGTCTACAAGAGTTGGAGAGGGTGGGATATGACTTTAAAAAGAATGGCATCAATATCTTGAACACTAGTCAAAAGCGGTTTGATGCAAATATGGGAAAACTTGTCTCTGTAGTTCACTGAATGGATGCTATAATGTTGAACAGTATGTAGGATGTCACAGTTCTTTCAGCCCAGTTCAAGGATAACTGAGTTGATGAATAGAAATGTTTAAAATAAAATGACCACGATTACTTATAAATACTTTGCCTTTTTTTGTTTGTTTTTTGTGTTATGATGATGAAAAAAAGGGATTTTACAGGTTTTGCAGTTATTCATAAAGGAAACTCCACCATTCGACACTTAAATCTATTTTACTGGCACTGTTGTAAGATTAACAAAGATCAATACAAAAGCAATGCCACTATAGTTAGTATTAGGATAAAAACTAGTAATACTACACATTTTTTTGGTTCATAACTCAAAATTCAAAAAGAGCCTTAAGACTCAAGATGCTCTGTCATCTCTCACTAGGTGTTCTTGTTATACATGTGTGATATGTGATTTATTACATAATAGGATTGTGTAGTTTTTTTTAGATTTGTTTAGTAAATGTTGTCATCTCATCATCAGCCACTTCTCCGGGGTCGGGTCGCGGTGGCAGCAAACTAAGTAAGGCAAGGCAAGTTTATTTGTATAGCACCTTATTATCGCAGAGGTCATTCAAAGTGCTTTACAGGCAAAAGATAAGGGAAAAAAGGGCATTATAAAAGGATAAGATAAATAAAAGTACAGACAAATTTGATAAAAGTACAGACAAGTTTAAAACTACTACTTTCGGCTGCTCCTGTTAAGGGTCACCACAGCGGATCGTCCGTTTCCATTTCTTCCTGTCTTCTACATCCTACTCTGTCACACCACCCACCTGCATGTCCTCTCTCATTACGTCCATAAACCTCCTCTTTGACTTTCATCTTCCCTGGCAGCTCCATATTCAGCATCCTCCCAATATACCCAGCATCTCTCCTCCACACATGTCCAAACCATCTCAATCTTGCCTCTCTTGCTTTGTCTCCAAACCGTCCACCTTGAGCTGTCCCTCTACTATAATCATTCCTAATCCTGTCCTTCTTCGTCACTCCCAACGAAAATCTTAGCATCTTCATCTCTGCCACCTCCAGCTCCACCTCCTGTCTTTTCATCAGTGCCACTGTCTCCACTCCATATAACAGCTGGTCTCACAACCATATTGTAAACCTTCCCTTTGACGCTTCCCTTTAACTCTTGCACAAGTTTAAAACTGAGTTTGTAAAATAAATAAAAGTAGGATATTCCAGACGTCCCTCTCCCCCAACAACACCCTCCAGCTCCTCCTGGGGAATCCCTACGCGTTCCCAGGCCAGACTGGGCATGTAGTTCGCCCAGGGAGTTCTGTGACTACCCCGGGGTCTCCTCCCAGTTGGACATACATACATTATAATCTAAGTATTGTAATATATTGTAGCGAATTCGGGGGACAACGCAACCACAGGAACTGCCGCGGCCGGGAAGCGAACCCGTATCGCCCGCACCGCAGGAGACATCGCTTTAGTCTAGCGGTTAGCGATGCCTCCTGCGGTGCGGTGCGGAACCAATGTTCAGTACACGTTGCCCCACGGACCCTTCTTTGCAGCGCAAACGTGCGGTCTCACGCCGCGGAGCTGAGGCTTGTGGCGCTTTTCCAGGTACGCTGCACGGGAGGGTTATAAACGGTGTTAGCCACGTTTAAACTCTTGACATGTCAGTTAAGACGTTAGCTATAAACGCCAGCAAGCCGATAGTGAGCCCTCGAACTTTAGCCGTTAGCATGTTGCGTGCACGCCAGAGGAGTGTGTGTGTGTGTGGGGGTTATATATCGTGTCAGCGAAACGTGCTAATTTAGCTTCGTTAGAACAGGCGGACACACGAATCAGGTTAAGGAGGAAGGGTGCTGCTAAATAAGACTCACCCCTCATCCACCTTGGTCATAACGTGTCGTCATCGAGTTGAGCCCTGACTGGAAACACAACTCTCGTGGGTTTGTTTTTTTGTGTGCAAGAGTTCATTGGGCGTATTAAAACACCCCCAGAATATTCAGAACAATCTGTCGAAAACGAAAGCTTGACTTCTCTCCATGTTGTGACTTAAGAGGCCTGTTTACAAAGCTGTAAAATAAAACTGCCCCGCCTCAGTGCTTGGCCAGAGGGTGCGTTGGATCTGCTGGGCTTCGTTCGAGTTTGTCTCGTTCACTTTTTAAGGGATTTTCCAGTTACTTCTACTACTGGCACTTTGGGTGGGCTTGACTGGAGTGTCAACGAACAGGCGCCGTGATGTTGATATGAGAGAAACTTTTCTTAAAGCTGCTGTGACGCATGCCTGACTATTGATCCTTGACAGCATGCTGTCAGTTTAATTTGTATGTGTGTGTATATATATATATATATATATATATATATATATATATATATATATACATATATACACACATATATATATATATAATATATATATATATACCTATCCATGTGCGGTTCAGGAGAATTTTGTGATACTCTCGTTAAACAATAACTGTCAAATGTATCGCACCATTTCAGCGAAAGGAATGGAGAAAGCACGTGAAGATGATCAAGGTGCGATGGAGAAAGCGCCAGAAAGACCTGTAGATGGTGGGAAGGATGGTGTTGCAAAGGGTACAGCTCCCATTAAAAATGAGTGAGTAGCTGCACGGCCTGTCATGACAACATTTTACAAAATGCGTTATGTTATGCCTGAAGCTGGTTGATGATGCTGCAATTTGTAAATGTTGCGAGTTAACACTCTTTAAGTTGACCTACAGATTAAAGAAAACATCTAGGCAATGCTAGAAGTTATCCGCTCAAATGTCCAACAGAATAGTGCAGCAAGCCCATCAATGACATTTTTCAATTGTTTCTCAATTCCCAGTCATCAAGCTCAGACACTATAAACCAACCATAACTGTTGTCTACTGTAGCTAATTTGCGCTGGTAGTTGTGCAGTCCAACATTTTGAATCGTGTCATTGAGATGTAAGCAATGAAAATGGTCTTCATTATAGGTAGGCTACATTGTTGTGTTTATACAGAGACACCACTGTTTAAAATTAAACGTATTAATACTAAGGGTGACACACTATCTGCCTTTTTTCTGTTGCTGTATCATTCTACTTAATTGTCAATGCACTCTTTGTCTGGATCTTTTATTAAGTGTTATAAGAGGCAGCTGTGCAATCAAAGCTTGCAACCTGACAATATTTTTTGATGTGCTTACAGATTCCAAACAACCAAAGAAAAATTCCATGAGTTTCTAGACTCTAGATGGCAGGGCCCTAAAGGAGTAGATGTTGGTGCTAATGAGATTCCTAAGGAGACAACAGATGCATCTTTGGAGGAGCCTGAAGCGAAAAAGCTCAAACTTGACACCGAGGATAATTGCAAAGTGGAAAAGCCAGATGGCAAACGAGCACGGGGACAAAATAAGTCAAGGCCTCATAAAAAACCCACCAGCTATGAAGTCAAACGGTTGTGTTTCTCTGTCATCGGGGTATGAAGCCCTTACTAACCTTTCAGCACTGAGAGATTTTCAAACTTTTTTGTCTATTGCTTGTGTTTCTTATGTATCACTGTCAAAATTCTTTTCATTCAGGAGAACAGGACATGCATTAACGGAGACAAATGCAGATATCTTCATGATGCCGCTGAGTACATGGCCTCCAAGCCCGCCGATGTTGGCAAAAATTGCTATCTCTATGACACGTTTGGGAAGTGCCGCTTTGGACTGACCTGCCGCTTTGCCAAGGCACACACCTCTCCTGACTTAAAGAATATAGTGAATGAAGATCTCATTAAGGCTTATGAGGGCAGGACTTTGGTCAAGAACAACTTGGGTAAAGACCTTCAGAATTGTCTGAGGAAACACAAGGTCTCCTTTAAGAAGTCTGCTGAGTACCTAAAAACGATTGGCAAAGACAAGGATCCAGGAAAACAACATGGAAATGGTAGGATAAGCCCACCCTCCAGACAGATTGAGGTTTTTTTTGGGGGGGGGGGGTAACCAAAAATTAAGACAGTAAATTTGAGATGCTTTGTTGGTGACACAGTATCCGAAAAGGAACAGTAATCTTGAAAACACTGACAAAACTAGAGTCCAGCCCCTCTCCAGGAATGTGGTACTAGAGCCCATGCTATGTGTGGAGGTGAGTCCAACTGTATTTAGTTGGTACTGCTCCATCTCCCGCACCAGCTCAGGCTCCTTCCCTGCCAGAGAGGTGACATTCCACATCCCGAGGACCAGTCTGTGATGCCGAAAGTCAGCACACCCCAGTACCTGCCTTTGCCTGCCGCCCGGCCTGCATTACACCCTACCCCAATGCTTATCCCCGTGGGTTGTGGGTCCAGGGGGTGAGTTCAAGTATCTTGAGGTATTGTTCACAAGGGAGGGTAGGATGGAGCGGGAGATTGGCAGGCGGATTGGTGCAGCATCGGCAGCAATGCAGACGTTGTACCAGACCGTTGTGGTGAAGAGGGAGCTGAGCTGGAAGGCAAAGCTCTCAATTTACCAGTCAGTCTTCCTTCCAACCCTCATCTATGGTCATGAGTTTTGGGTAGTGACCGAAAGGGTGAGATCGCGGATACAAGTGGCTGAAATGAATTTCCTCTGTAGCGTGTCTGGGCTCAGCCTAAGAGATAGGATGAGGAGCTCGGACATCTGGAGGGAGCTCGGAGTAGAGCCGCTGCTCCTTCGTGTTGAAAGGAGCCAGTTGAGGTGGTTCAGGCATCTGATTAGGATGCCTCCTGGGCGCCTTCCTTTGGAAGTTTACCGGGCACGTCCAACTGGGAGAAGACCCCGGGTTAGACCCAGATCTCACTGGGAGGACTATATGTGTAATCTGGCCTGGGAATGCCTTGGGAGGAGCTGGAGGGCGTTGCTGGGGAGAGGGACTTCTGGAGTGCCCTATTTAGCTTGCTACTACCGCAACCTGACCCTGGAGAAGTGGCTGATTATGAGATGAGATGCGATGAGATGACAAAACTAGGCTTGCAACAGTTCTATGAGATGAGACATTTATCTTGTGGTTAAGGCAACAATAATTTACACAAGCGTATTTTTGGTGACGATAATGAATTTGAAACACACCTATATTGTAAAGTTTTAACATTTTAACCACCTGAAAACCATTTTGCTCAAGAACAATGATGTGTCGTGTTCATCTGAGTCAGTAATTTGGAGCTCAACAGTAAAAGGCTGCAGCTTGAGATTGAAGTATGCTTTTTTGCTTGAGTTCCAGATTCCAGTTTTCTTTTGCTTTTACTTATGAATTCTTTCTATTCAGTCTATTACGAATGCAAAGACCAAACTATTTAACCAAATATGTCATTGCCCAGAATTCGATATTTCAGTTCTAAACTACATGGTTACAGCTCTGACAGTTCATTACTTTGTTACTCTAAGGAGATGCCTGCACAGCTGAAATCTCTGTTCAGAGCTCTGAGGGAGAGGGTCTACATTCATCCACTGCCACAGAAACACAGGTACAACATGCTGCTTCCAGTAAAGCCAAGTCTAGCACCGATGTGTTCTCTTTTTCAATTGGTAAACAGATGATGTTGTCAGACATTACTTTACAAATATTTAAGATTCAACTGGTAAGTTTTAATGTGCATCATCTGCCAAGTAGCACTTATATTGATGAATCATTTGCTTGTTTGGCATTTTTAACCCCTTTTGTCATCTACCACCAATGTACACCATCCAAATAGCCAATGGTGAGCAGGCAAAGTCAATTCTAATAGTTCATATTTAATCAATGTGCTGCTTGGTGCCACAACTGCCCCCTATACTGAAAGGCCGAAAACCACTCCCTCCACTGTCTGCAGTTGACACAAAATGCCACTGCTCGGCTCATTACCGGGACAAGGAGGCATGACCAAATCACTGCTGTGCTTGCCTCACTACACTGGCTGCCTGTTATATTTTGTATTAATTATAATTTTTTATTGCTTGCTTTTAAAGCAAGAGAGGCAAGATTTAGATGGCTTAGACATGCGTGGAGGAGAGATGCTGGGTATATTGGGAGAAGGATGCTGAATATGGAGCTGCCAGTGAAGAGGAAAAGAGGAAGGCCAAAGAGGAGGTTTATGGATGTGGTGAGGGAAGACATGCAGGTGGCTGGTGTGACAGGAAAATTCAGAAGACAGGAAGAGATGGAAACGGATGATCCACTGTGGCGACCCCTAACGGGAGCAGCCGAAAGTAGTAGTAGTAGTAGTAGTAGTAGTAGTAGTGTGTGCTAATTTGGACTTGTTGACCTTCCATTGTCATTCTGATTTTCTACAGTCCTCTACGGGCACGAGTGTAATCATTCAGCCAGAGGAGGTTATTTGATTTTTGTTTCCTAGTTTTAAGCAGTGCAGTTTGGTCGAGGATGGATAGAGAAGATTGCTACCTGCTGATTACGGTGTAGGGTATGTGTGATTAGGTGCTATGCTATATTTATTTGCTTTTTGAAAATTTGTAGGCCAGTCCAGAGGGCCAACTGCCAGTGAAGACTGTGGGACCTTTGACTGATGCTGATGTCATCAAGTTGCGCCCATGTGAAAAGAAGCAGGTACATTTTCCCAGCAGCCTTTCAGTTTCCACCAACATCCTAGCTAGGTTTCTAATGGGGGTGGGACGATACTGGGTCAAATTCCGAATCATTCGATACGGTCTTCACAGTTCGATACGCTCCCCATTTGGCAAGATTGTGTGTTATTAACACTAGAATGACCGGGACGTCATGCCTGCCTAAAACGACCATGGGTGGTCAAAATGACCGCCGGTTTTTAAACTCTATATTCTGTCAAGGTAAATACCCAATTGAGATATTACTGCATCACATATGTTAGTATATCTGTTAAGAAACGACTGACACCAAAATTAACATTTTAACAACCTTAATACTATTTTTCAAACAGCTTAAAATGGCCGCTGTCCAACACCCGTAAATACTGCAACGCCTCGGTGGTAGTCATGCTGCGTCTGAAACGGCGGCTGTACCCAGACATGTTGGAAATAATACCTGAAAAACAAATTGGAAAACACATATCGCTAATCTAAGAAACGGAACAAGGCCTATAAAACATGAAATGTAAAGAAAGAACTGCACGTTGCGTAGGAAATAACGCAAACAACACACGTCATAAATAGTGACATGATGCGCACGATGACACGCAAATTACGCGCGGTCATTTTGACCGCTCGTGGTCGTTTTAGGTAGATCTTATCATAACATTTTTTTTTGTGCAGTTGATCTAAAACTCATTTTAATGCAAATATATGCAATTTTAGGAGCATTCAGGGAGCGGCAGGTCTGTATCTTTTTTTTCACAAAGTTATTAAACTATGAAAATCCAAAACGGTCAAAATGACCACCTTGGTCGTTTGAGTAGTTTTTAAAGTTTTAAAGTAAAGCAGTTGTGTTACAAAACAAGAAAAGATGGCACAAAATGTTGTAAGAACTTTTGCACTTGCATTACGTTTGAATACGTGTCTTGATAATGCCAAAATGTTGGACCTAATTCTTAAAATAAATGAAAAATAGCGAATTGCAATGGTGTTTTGTCTCTTGCTTACCATTGCATCCACTGTATTGTATGGAATCCAAATCGTGAGACGTATCGAACCGTGAGACTTGTGAATCGTCCCACCCCTGGTTTCTAATAGGTATAAGTAAATGGTAATTGAAGTAGGTGGACTAGTTATCTATGCATTGGTAGACAAATGTACAAATAGATATTGGTCAGTCAGTGAAAATGTCCCTTTATAAGATATTAAAAGACTGGTAGCTACATAATGCTAATTTGTGGCAGGCGCTAACGTAGTGAAGAGCGAATTGTTTGGCTGAAACAAAAGTATTTCTATAGTATTGGCATTGGTATTTGGCAGATTTATTTCTCTCTTTTTACAAGGTGGATTTTCAAGACAAGCTCTACCTTGCCCCTCTTACGACGGTAAGTACTGGCAAACTGAAATCGGCATCAAATATAGACCGATCAGCCAAAACATTAAAACCACCTGAGGCCATTGTCATCAGGGAATACTGTTGTCATGAAGGGGTGTGCTGTTTGGATAGGTGGTACATGTCAAAGTAACATACACATGAATGCCAAGACCAAAGGTTTCCCAGCAGAACATTGCCCAGAGCATCACACTTCCTCTGCTGGCTTGCCTTCTGCCCATAGTGCATCCTGGTGCCATCTCTTCCCCAGGTAAACGACACACACGCACCCGACTATCCACATGATGTAAAAGAAAACATGATTTATCAGACCAGGCCACCTTCTTCCATTGCTCTGTGGTCCGGTTCTGAGGCTCACGTGCCCATTGTAGGTGCTTTCGGCGGTGGACAGGGGTCATCATGGGCACGCTGACCGGTCTGCGGCTACGCAGCCCCATACACAGCAAGCTGCAATGCAGTGTGTGTACTGACACCTGTCTATCATAGCCAGCATAAACTTCTCAGCAATCTGAGCTACAGTAGCTCTTCTGTGGGATTGGACCAGACGGGCTAGCCTTCGCTCCCCATGAACATCAGTGAGCCTTTGGCACCCATGACCCTGTCACCGGTTTACCGGTTGTCCTTCCTTGGGCCACTTTTGGTAGGTACTGACCACTGCATACAGGGAACACCCCACAAGACCTGCCGTTTTGGAGAAGCTCTGACCCAGTCGTCTGGCCATCACAATCTGGCCCTTGTCAAAGTTGCTTAGATCCTTACGTTTGCTTCCAACGCATCAACTTCAAGAACTGACTGTTTACTTATTGCCTAATATATCCCACCCCTTGACAGTGCCATTGTAACGAGATAATCAATGTTATTCACTTACCTGTCAGTGGTTTTAATGTTTTGGCTGATCAGTGTAAATATCAACTATAACTAAGTGATTAAAGACATTAAGACAGTTGATATCGTTGAAGGAAAACAATGAGAATATCCTCTTTGTCAATTTTCAAAGCATCAGTCACAGTTTCTGTTAATTGTTTGCTGGCAACTCGGTTCATGAAACGATTCCCATGTTGTCCCTCAGTGTGGAAATCTGCCTTTCCGCCGCATATGCAAGCGATTCGGTGCAGACATTACTTGTGGCGAGATGGCCATGTGCACCAACCTACTGCAGGGGCAGCAGTCGGAGTGGGCCCTTCTAAAGAGGCATGAAAGTGAAGACCTCTTTGGCGTCCAGGTATTGAAATAATGTGGATTTTTCTGATGGTGAACATTACCACGGTTGTTAAATAATTAGCAAATGGGCTATGTTCATCATCATGTTTGACAAACGCAGCACCAGCTCCTGTCGGTATAGAAAATTATGCATAAATTAAGGATCAGGAGCACTGATCTTGTCAACATGTACTTTAGTGGGAAAAGTGGATGTTGCGAGAAGTCAAAGATATATATATATATATATATATATGTATATATATATATATGTATATATATATATATGTATAAGCTGTAAATAGTCTGAATGGTGTCTGTAGGTGGAAGGCTGCTTCCCTGACTCGATGACGAGGTGTGCGGAGCTTATCAACAGTAACATTGACGTAGACTTTGTAGACATCAACTCTGGATGCCCTATCGACCTTGTTTACAAGAAGGTAAAACTTCTAAATTTGGCTTTTAGTGGTTACTGAAATTATTGCAGAAGACATATATATTAAGTTGGTTACTTGACTGGTTTGGTAAATCTGTTTATGGTTTTCCTGACATATTGTTTTTTTAACCTCCTTCTTACAGGGTGGAGGTTGTGGGTTGATGACGCGCAGCAAAAAGTTTGAAGAGATTATCAGGGGAATGAACTACGTAAGTCTTTCTTTTATTAATGAAGTTAAATAGTATATATTTTTAAGAAATCAATTAAAGAAATGTAAACCTTCCCATGATTCCTGGGAGACCAGCCGTATTCACATCAATTTTGATCTTGGTAGTTGAAAATTATCAAGTCTGATAATTCAAAACAGTCGTTTGGAAAGTTTCGAACACACTTAACATCCAAAGCATTTGGGCTCTGGGTAGCGTGGCGCTCTATTCCGTTGCCTACCAACATGGGGATCGATGGTTTGAATCCCCATGTTACCTCAGGCTTGGCCTGGCGTCTCTACAGACATAATTGGCCGTGCCTGCAGGTGGGAAGCCGGATGTGGGTATGTGTCCTGGTCACTGCACTAGCATCTCCTCTGGTCGGTCGGGGCGCCTATTCAGGGGGGAGGGGGAACTGGGGGGAATAGCGCGATCCTCCCATGCGCTTCGTCCCCCTGGCAAAACTCCTCACTTTCAGGTGAAAAGAAGTGGCTGGTGACTCCACGTGTATCGGAGGAAGCATGTGGTAGTCTGCAGCCCTCCCTGGATCGGCAGACGGGGTGGAGCAGCGACTGGGACGGCTCGGGAAGAGTGGGGTAGGTAATTTGCCGGATACAATTGGGGAGAAAAAGGGGGGGGGGTCCAAAAACAAAACAAAAAACCATCCAAAGCATTTGTCCATTTGAAATTCACTAGTTTTTTTCTGTTTTAAGTTTCTCTCTTACGGTAAACTGATTAGACCAAATTCAGCGCTGAATGAGAATATGAGTTTTTCCACCATCAGGTCCTCGATGTCCCATTGACGGTGAAGATTCGCACCGGTGTTCAGGAAAAGTGCAACGTCGCACACAAACTCATCCCGGAGATGAAGAAATGGGGCGTGTCCATGATCACGGTGAGTGTCACCGCAGTAGCGTCACAGACAGCTCACGTCACAGATGGAAAGGATGTACAGAGTATGGAAAGTTGTTGTATGGTGGAAACCCCTCCCTTATTGTCATTGGTATTCTTTTTTTTGTCTTATTTTTCAGTTCTTCCTATTTCTTTATATTTATATCAATTGTTCATCTTTGCATTTTATTTGTCTGTTAACTGCTGCTTTTATTTCTTATTAATTGAGGCACTTTGGGTAACAGTGTATGGGAAGTGCTATACAAATAAAGTAAATTAGTAGTGTTGTTGTTGTTGTTGTTGTTATGACAGTACTGTTTTCCCATCAGTTACATGGGCGATCCAGGGAGCAGCGCTACACAAAGTTAGCTGACTGGGACTACATCAACACCTGTTCCCAGCTGGCGAGCCCTATCCCACTTTTCGGTATGTGGTTTAGTATTATTTCCATAAAGGGTGTGGAAAAGAAAAAAGGATTCCCAAGGGGGGATACGAGACCCCAGAAGAGTGACTATGTCTATACAATACCGTACAGATAGAAGGCAGTATGTTTTTGGTGGTGATGTGCTTTGTGAGGCAGCAAGTAAGCTAGTGGTTTCAGTATTTATCGGTCCATGGTCAGTGTTCTCACTTTCATCTTCTTTTTTTACCTTCAATTTCTCGATGCTTATATAAATCATAATCCATCGTCGAACCATTTCCTGTTTCTCCAGTCCACTGCTGTCTAATTTATACTAGCAACAGACGGATATGCAGTTAAACCGTGTGACATACACTGTAATAATAATAATAATAATAATAATAATAATAACAATAACAATTTCATTTATATAGCATCTTTCTGAAACAATGTTACAAAGTGCTTCACAAAAAAAAAACAACATAAAACCAGACAAGGCTGAATAAGAGTAAGATCAAATAAGAGTAAGAATAAAAACAGTAAAAATAAAAACAAATATCAAATATTTGTAAAACCGTGGGTGGTCTGTAGTGTAGATGGCATGTAGATGTAGCCTAGACTGGTATTGGTGGGATCATTTTTGATGGTAGATGAGCGGGAAGGGGGCTAGATGAGCTGTACCAGCCGTCCGACGGCATGATGGGTGTTTTCCCACTGAAACATCTGATGAAAAGTGTCTACTTGATGACACCATTGATAAACCTACTTTTAGCTCCCTACTTGTCTTTGGCAAATCCTCATTCCCACTTAGGTGCTCACAATAGAACGTAATTTAACCAAGCATCTTGGTAAATGACATCACCGTTACCTTTTGTCCCAGGTAATGGAGACATTTTGTCCTATGTGGATGCCGTGAAGGCAAGAGAGACTGGAGTTTCCGGTGTAATGATTGCAAGGTTAGTATATTATTTCGTATCTATTCTTAGATGCATTGTTGATTTGGTGTAACTTTGGCATATTATCAATCTTGACTTCGTAGCACAACGTTTCAAATTTGTGTAAACGATTGATGCACAACAAAACACAAGACTGGAATGTTCGAATCCTCATGTTACCTCCGGCTTGGTCGGGCGTCCCTACAGACACAATTGGCCGTGTCTGCGGGTGGGAAGCCGGATGTGGGTATGTGCCCCGGTCGCTGCACTATCGCCTCCTCTGGTTGGTCGGGGCACCTGTTCGGGAAGGAGGGGGAACTGCGGGGGAATAGCGTGATCCTCCCACTCGCTACGTCCCCCTGGTGAAACTCCTCACTGTCAGGTGAAAAGAAGCGGCTGGCGACTCCACATGTATTGGAGGAGGCATGTGGTATTCTGCAGCCCTCCCCGGATCAGCAGAGGGGTGGAGCAGCGACCTGGACGGCTCAGAAGAGTGGGGTAATTGGCAAAGTACAATTGGGGAGAAAAAAAGGGGGGGGATAACATAAGACTGAAGTCAAATACGAAAAAGTTTTGAGTTCTTTATGCAGTATCGAGGAAAATTGAAAATGAATCAAGTGGTACAGTACAATTTATCATGAGTCTTAATGAAACTAGTTGTGAAAATGCCTATCATGCTGACAGCAAGTAGAGATCACATGTTAACAAAACCATTATATTACATTGCGTTGTGGCGATGTTATACTGTCTGAAATATTGATGGAAACTTGAATTCCTAAATCTGAATTGTCCTGTGGTTACAATGCTTCACCCAGGGGAGCTCTCATCAAGCCATGGATCTTCACTGAAATCAAGGAGAGGCGGGACTGGGACATCTCGTCCAGTGAGCGACTTGACGTCCTGAGAGACTTCGCTAACTATGGCATGGAGCACTGGGGCTCAGACACCCAGGGCCTGGAGAAGACCCGCACCTTTCTGTTAGAGTGGCTGTCCTTCATGTGCAGGTGGGAAATCGGCAACAAGAAGTTTAAATAAAAATGACTCCCTTTACCTTCCAGTTTGGCATGTCCACCACCCTGTTCTTTTAAGGTCCCTCCATTTTACAAATCTTAAAGTGGTTCAGGAGGGTGTACACCTCAATGTGCATTCTTCAATTCACATGGAATCCCCAATGGCTTCTTCTCCAGCCTGTGGAGGGCCATGCTATTTCCCAAGACCTTACCACAGTTGTATGGGCACCTTACCACCTGTAGGAGTTGCTGTTCACAATAGTGGGACACTTTACCCCTACCAGTTCCTCACGCCTGCAACACCTGGCCAGAAGGTGGCAAAGATGGGATTTGAACTATAAACTTCAGCTTTGGGACTGCTGCCCTCGCTTGTTTTTTTAAAAAGGTTTTGCAAGGGTGTCCGGGTATTGTAGCGGTCTATTCTGTTGCCTACCAACACGGAGATCTCCGGTTTGAATCCCCGTGTTACCTCCGGCTTGGTCGGGCGCCCCTACAGACATAATTGGCCGTGTGTGCACCCGTGTCCTGGTCGCCCACCTGTGTCCTGGTTGCTGGACTAGCACCTCCTCTAGTCGATCGGGGCGCCTGTTCAGGAGGGAGGGAGAACTGGGGGAATAGCATGATGCTGTAACGTGGTACGTTTCCCTGGCGAAACTTCTCGCTGTCAGGTGAAAAGAAGTGGCTGGCAACTCCACATGTATCGGAGGAAGCATGTGGTAGTCTGCAGCCCTACCCGGATTGGCGGAGGGAGTGGAGCAGCGACCAGGACGGCTCGGGAAGAGTGATGTAATTGGCCAAGTACAATTGGGGAGAAAATGTGGGGGGGCATCAAAAATTATTATTTATTTTGGCCTTTACTTTACTTATTTTAATTTGACACCGTCACCTCATAGTATGTGGTGACGGTGTCAAATTGTTTTTTTAAGAATAGCAGCGAGTCCCTTGTGTGCTAGTACCCTAGTCATTTTGACAGATAATGTTCTTTTTGACAGCGGGACCCTGTGCTGGCTGTCCACTCTTTTATCAGCCATGGCAAGGGGTACATTCGTGATCCAGTTGAAATAAGCTGGGAAAATCCATTCCTAAACAATGAATGTAGATGATTTTTTTTACATTTTTTTTATGAATTGTCTGAAAATGTTTCTTAAATTCTAACATAATATTCAGATCAGAAGTGTGCACTTGTGATCTTGGGGAGAGAAAAAAAGAGAGAAATTGGGTCTGGCTCACAAGGTTATTGCGACCAATGAATTGGAGTAATTTGTCTGACTCAGTATCACTTTATATGTCTCTATCTTTCTCACTTTCACTCACACACAAATACACCCAGGTACATACCAGTGGGACTGCTGGAACGACTGCCTCCGAGGATTAATGAGCGACCGCCATACTACATGGGCAGGAACTATCTGGAGTCACTGATGGCCAGTCCACATGTTGGAGACTGGGTCAGGATTAGGTGAGATGCAGCTGATTTAAGACAGGAACCAAAATCCAAGTTTTAATAGGAAAACTGTTTCAGTTCCTTTCAACGTGCGGTTTTTTCATGCGTTTGTGATCGCTTAATTTTTTTCTTTTTCTAGTGAGATGCTCCTCGGACCAGTACCCACAAATTTCAACTTTGTGCCCAAACATAAAGCCAACTCCTACAAGTAACAGTCATTTTGGTCTCTACAAAGCTATTTAAAGTCTTTATAAAGAATAACTTTTATTTCATTTTTTTAGGTTTGTCTGTTTAAAAACAATAAGGAAAATGGAAACCTGTGGTATTTTAAAGAGAGACTAAGAGCGGTGAATTGTCTTGTTTCTTTGAACTGTAGTTAATAGTACACATGGAAGAATATGTACTTTGGAAAGATCGAATAAAGTCTTCTGCCATTTTGTTGTTCATGGTTAAAGTGTGTGTGTGTATGTGTGTGTATATGTGTACACATGTATAGTTGTAAGATTTTAAATAATGTTTTCCACTCAAATTCAGTATAATCCTGCCTCTTTTGTAACAAATGATAGAGAATTGGGGTCAGAGCAAATGAGCCCCCAACCTCCGACACACACATTCAGTATGAGAGCATACTTCTTATCTTGATGATCTTGTTGCGGATGTTAGGTGGACATTTTGTAGAAAGAAACCCCAGAGAAGACTTTAAACAACTTTCGGGGTTATGCTGGGTTATTAGGTTATGAAATAATCCTGGTATCGTACAAACTGGTGTTTGTCGGACATCTATTGTAACACGATTCGCCGTGTGGGTCTCAGTGCACCTAGCACTGTGCAAAGCCATTTCAACCTGAAGGAAAGGTCAGGAAAGTGGAACTTATTTGCATGTATGAGAAAAATAATTGGGCTTTCAAACTTTTTTTTTTAATGCTGTTTTAGTCAAAACAGCACTAACAGCATTGATGATTTATTTTAAACTCTTCAAAAACAGTAAATTTCTTAGATTGAATAATAATGGTAAATTATTAATAGGCGCCAGCATCCCTGCGACCCTGAGTAGGATAAACGGTTTGGATAATGGATGGATGGATGGATGAAAGAGGACTTTTTCTTCTTAAAGTTTTTCAGATCAGGTCTCAGACAACACCTACACTCAGTACCCTTGTAAAGATCCTGTAAAATTGATTCTGAAACCATATTCACACCCATTCAACAGATGACCACCTGCAGCCTAACATCATAGCCTATGTGAAATGATAGGATGAGCTTGGATTCGGTGTCCTGTCAAGTCCCGTGTATGTAATTCTAAAGCAAGCTGCTGCATCTGTGAAATCTGTTGTATTGTAAAATAACCCAGCTTTCATGTCATTTAATCCATTAAACATAAAGTACCTGAGGATGTTGAGTCATTAGAGGGCCGAGCAAGCCTGTCTGCCGCATAGACCTGCGCTGCAGAATTTTGTATCCCCAAAATGATATGTAGTCGCTCGTGACGTCACGGGAACGCGCGTGCCTTGACGTTTCAAGCGTAAGGGAAGGAAAAATAAAACGAAGATAACCTTATTTATTCATTTTCCACTGTTTTATATTATAAAGTGGCATACTGGGTGTTTTTCTGGTGGCAATTTAAGCCTCGACTTGAAAATAAACTTTATGTTTGGGGATACAAAATTTGGCACCACAGTGTCCCCAACGCTTAGATGACAACTAAAGGGTTGAGGGTCGGGTTGGATGTGGGTAGCCATTGGGCCTCCGTCACCAGTCGTTCGAACGTACAAATCTGTTCTTACTACGACTGCTACTACTACGACTTCCGGCTGCTGCCGTTAGGGGTCGCCACAGCGGATCATCCGTTTCCGTCGCTCAAGATTGTCCGACAGCGGCAGCAAAAACCTGATGATTATTTTTTTGTAATTCCGTTCTGCACTGGTCTCTGAGACAGACCTCGGGACTACAAAAAAAGAAAAACTCCCATGTGTGTGTAAACAAATTTATACGTACTATAACGGGTTATTTTCTTGCCCGGTGCGGGATTCGATACGAAGTGTATCGCGCCACAAGGCGGCATCACTAACCGCTCGGCTAAAGGGTTAGACCTGCTGGCTAGGTGCTGACGTCACTTTATAAACGTGCGTCGTTGCATGGTTCATTAGACGTACAGATACACAACCTATAAACGATCAGATAGTCGTATGTGTGACGCCCCTTGGTTGGCGTTCTCGCGAGAATTCGCTGATTGCCAATTAGCGGACAGCCGGTGTCAATTGAGCCGCACTAGCGTAAATAGCGCCTATGGAGGTGGGGTCGCCACACCGTGGTCCGTCTTTGGAGAGCGTTACGCGGATCCACATGGCTTGGCGTCGGATCGTGCTGCCTTTGGCTTTGACATGGACGTTGGCGGTGTCATTTCAAGACTGGGAGCCCGTGTCAGAAGTCCGGGGTGGGTCTGGAGAGTGGCGTGTGCTGAACGACACCCAGCTCTCCGGTTATTTCGAGGCACTAGAATGGGGTGAGTTCAACAAGCTCCCCCCCCCCCCAATATGACCTGTGTCTCGAGGCATTGCTGTTGAAGTATGCTTGCAAAGCGCCACGCTCCCTGCTGCACGTGTGCGTGACACTCGGGATTGTATTGCTTTACTTTTTGCATGCGCCAGAAACTTGGTGAGTTAGTTTCTTGCGAGTTGGTCAAAAGTTCTCTTATCCATATCAGTATGAGGACGATTTGATTCCACGTGCAGAAAGTGCTGTTTTGTTTTTAGGTCAAATTGATGTAATGGAAAAATAAAATGATATACAGGTTCTGCGGTGACCTTGGTACCGACCCAATGACCGCCTTTTTAAAGACGAGTGCCCTGTCTCACAGAGCAAGGGTGGCTAGTGTAATGTTCTGTTATGACTGCCACCTACTGGCCCGGTGGGCACATCGTTACAGCTGGTACGCGACCTCCCCATGGCAAAAGGAGGACTAGCTTGCACCTGCGGATAAACTGATCCCTTTTGTCTGGTGGCAGCAGAAAACCACATTCCATCCTGATGCTAAGCAAGTTGTTTGTCTTACCCTATAAAAATAAATAAATCATGTAACTAATGCTCTGGGCTCACTCTTGCCACGTTGAGACTTGAGTCCACTTAAGTGCTTTTTTCTGTGACTTAAACTTGGAGACAAGACTGACTCTTTTCACGAAGTTTGCCACCACGGTATTTATCATATACAACTTGATATTCAACTCGACTGACTTGTTCAGATATGATCGTTCGGTGGCTAAGATCAGCTGTAACTTTGCGTTAAAAGCCAGTGTAGCCGGTTATTTTGTTGCCCGGTGCGGGATTCGATACGAGGTGTACTGCACCACAAGGCGACATCACTAACCGCTCGACTAAAGGGTCAGGCCCAGTGGGTCTTGATTAGTAGTTTAAACCAGTACTATCCCCTTCCCTCCAGAGAGCAGCGGTGATTACAGCGACGGTGACGCAGTTGCCCAAATCGAAGATGCCCGAACCGACTCTGGTCCTGTTGCCAAGCGTGGATTCGAGGTGGACTACATGGCTAACCCTCCGGGGGGACAGGATACGGTGGCCCAGCGGACCACTAGCGGCCTAGAGTTTTTGTGTAGCGAGACTGACTTCAAAATTACCCTGCCAGTGGGTCCATTAAGTGAAGTCAAAGTCTTGGGTGAGTTTTTCATTTTTATAGAAATGTATCTCGGGTGATGGAGGACGCTGACCTATTACTAAGCCTCTTCCTCCCCTTCGCAGGCTCAAAGACGATCCTGCCTGTCCTGGATGCTCCCGACTCCTGTGGTTATGATGTGGACGAGATCTACAACACCTTGACTGTGCCCTTTTCTGGGTGCCATGTCAACCAGCAGGTGGGACATAGAAAGTGTAAACTACTAATAAGACACGTTAGTCCCTTGTTAGCGGGTCTGACCCTTTAGTCGAGCGGTTAGTGATGTCGCCTTGTGGTGCAGTACACCCGGTATCGAATCCCGCACCGGGCAAGAAAATAACCGGTTTACCAACTAGGTGTATACCAGACCCTCTCCAGCGCTAGAACCTTTATTTCAAACGGAGACTCGACAGCTTTCGTCACTGATTGCTTGCTTAATGGAAAGTGCTGAATACTTCGTTTCTTAGCCGGACAAATACATCCTGCATCTGCTGCACGTGAGTGAGTTCGGAGAAGCGGACGTGTCTACGCTTTCCTGCGACGCCGGTCTGAAGCAGCGCGCCAGCCTGGCGTCGCCCTCCAGGCCACAGGTGCGATCTCCCAAGTGCAACAACCCAACTCCCGCACCCAAGGCACAAAGTGAGTTCAGACTTGCGGCGATGGAAGCCAATTTCTGCGATGTATTGCTTTCTGGAATTGCGGTGACGTCACTTCCCTCCATGTTCTAGACTGCCATTTCCCTCATGAGCAACGCGTGCCCTGTGGAGTCGGTGGGATATCTTCATCCGAGTGTGAAAAGAAGGGTTGCTGTGTAGATCCAGCTACACATGTCTGTTACTACCCAATGGATGGTACCCCTCGTTACTTCTAACTTGTTTTAAATTGTACAAATGCACCGGTGGGTGTTTTGGCTTCATAGCCTATGGTTTTGCATTTCAGAGTGTACTGCGGATGAGCACTTTGTGTTTGTCATTGGCAAAGACTCTGCGACTATACCTGTGGACCCCACCAAACTTGTAATACCTGCAAAGCCAAGCTGCACTCCGGTCATTGCGAACTACCGGTTTGCGGTCTTCAAGTTCTCCGTTACAGATTGTGGAACTCGTTCACATGTAAGTTAAAGTAGTCCTGATGTTGGCACTCTTAACACGTTGACTTAAAAAGGAAAGAAAAAAGCCAGATTAACCTCTCTCCATGACAGGTAATTGGCAACACAAAAATCTACCTGGCTGAGGTGCATACAATTATCCACACCCTTAGCCTCAAGTTTGGCATCATCACTAGAAGTGATCCACTCAGGTGGGTTTTTTTTGGTTTGTTTCCTGATGGTCATTACTGTCTCCTCATAAACAACCCTTAGACAAAGGGAAATGGCTAATTATACACCTTCATTGACTTAACGTTCTGTCCCATTTATCTTTTGAGTAAAGACGTTTAGTAACCTGCCAATTTAATTCCGCACAATGACAAAACATCTGTTCACTGTCTGCAGGTTCATGATTGAATGTCGCTACTCCAAAAGTGGCCAATCTGTGGCAAGCGTAGGCTACATGGTCAAGGGCCCTAGTTTTACCCTCCCTCCAAAGATCATCTCTGATGGGCTGTTTGGAGTTGAACTGAGGATCGCTGAAGGTTGGCCCTCCAAAGTGCAGAAATGAATGTGCCTGACTAGCTAAACAAGTGCTCTATAATCGACCCCTCTTGGGGGGGGGGGGGGGGCCTACAAATACTATTCTAAACATCCAATTATATTTTCAACAGATGGAACGTACACCAAATACTTTGCCTCCAACCACCAGCCGTTGCATCTGCTCCTTGGCAAACCAGTGTACATTGAGCTGAATTTGAAAACTCCAAAACCCTATGCAGTAATTCTCGTCAATTACTGTCTGGCGTATCCTCGGTCTGCAAAGAACGCACTTGTTCTAGTTTATGACGGGTAAGTGACTTCAGTGTCCTTGCGCACAATGTGGCATAGGATGGTGGCTGCTTGTCCTCTTTGCATGCACTCGTAGCCCTGCCCTTAGTTTTTACACTTGGCCTTCGTGTCTCCACAGGTGTGCCAACCCCAATGACCCTCATGTGTCAATCATTAAAGTGAACAACCTGCCACAGAATCGCCATCAGAGGCGTTTTGTGGTCACAGCCTTCCAGTTGATGGATCAGCACACGCACAACTACCTAAATGAAGAGGCGAGTATTCAAGGGCATATCAGTGGAGCCGAATGACAAGGTTTTTAGCGTACCATAGTCTCCTTGGGTGGGTTAAGGTAAATCGACCTGTTGCGTGGAGTTAAGATTTTGGAATGTTTTAAAGGACTCGTGTGCACTAAACCTGTCGACTGTGCTGTTTAACTATATCCCCAGTAGTTTGTTGGCCTGGGTGGCTCAATTGGGAGGACTTGTAAGAGATATATATTTTTTTTAATAAATTCTCTCTGCCTGCACAGATCTACTTCATGTGCTCCACAGAGGTCTGTAGGCCAGCAGAAAAGCTGTGCCGGGAGAGTTGCTTCGATGGGACGGTGGGTAGAACATAGATTTGATCCTGTAAAATGTCCTTACTTTGTCTGTTTCTAACTTTCTTTTTTCTTCTTAGATTCCATAAGGACTTGTGGTTCAAGCTCACTTTTGGATTTTGTATGATTAAAAGACTTTTTAAAATGACCTGTCTGTTGTTTTGCAATATCTACACATTGGTTCTCAAGAGCCTCTGGGTTGAATGACCCATCTAAGTATCAGAACTGCATGTGGTGTGACAATTTTTGTAGATATGGGTGACATTGCTGCATGTCAGTCAAACAGATCAATTACTGCAAGTGCTCAAATGGCATACAAACTCAACAAGCCTTAGAGTTGGCCTTTTGGACACGCACTTAAATTCAAGTGACATGCTCTGACATGAGCAAAACTTTACTTGGCATAGATGACATTTTAAAGAGTTTATAAAATTGGAGTTAAGCCTTTATTTCCAACAATTTGGCTGCATTCCCTTAACTGTATGAACTAAAACCTTGTGGCATGGAAGAACTGTTTGAGACCAACCTCTCTTCCCTGAAGGAGGAACAAGGAATACCAGAACTCCTAGTATGGGATATCACAGTGTGGCCAGACTGAAGATGCCTGTATGGCAGATCTGTGGTGCTCTGTGAGGCCCTGCCTGCACATGTCACTCCCACCTAAAATTACCATGGGCGGTCAAAATGACCTCCCTTGGTTTTTTCAACTCTATATTGTAGCGAATTCGGGGTGCAGTCTGGGAGACCGTCGCCACAGCCGGGACGCGAACCCGAGTGTCCCGCTCCGCAAGCGACAACGTTAACCAGTCGACTAAAGGGTCCGACTCATCTACTGATCCATGCACGTTACAATATTCTGTCAAGATAAATACCCAATTGAGATATTAATGCATTACATGTGTTAGTATGTCTGTTAAACGAATGACGCCAAAATTAAAAAATTTAACTTTAAGTGTTTAGTCATTAGGTTTGTCTTTAAGGTTAATCAGTTTAGATATACAATGTATGGGTTTAACTGTGTAGAATGTATGATTACAAATCAAATGCAGCTGTCTTTTTTCTCTTAGATATGTTGTAAACTATTTTTTATTCTAGATATGTTGCAACTGGAAATATTGGTGTCTCAAGGCAGGATAAGTGTAGTATAATCCTGTGTCACTAAATGGCGATAAAACACCTATGGAAAATAATGGTATCAAGAAGTACAGTCTAGTACATGTTAATACCACTAAAGGGCACAAATGAAAATATAATGGGGTATAAATTTAGGGTGAATCGGTTTATAATTAAGGAGATACTGGAGTATAAATTTGGGGTGATTCTGTTCTCTAAAATCAAAAAGGTGTGGTCAAAGGTTTTGTGTGGTCCCACACAACAGGTGGGACCAAGTCGTGGCATAAAGGTGTGTGTATCAGGAGGTAAGGCAGTTGCTCTATGAACCAACTCCGTATTGTAGCGAATCAGGGGGGCAGTCCGGGAACCGCCACAGCCGGGACGCGAACCCGTGGCTCCCACACCGCAAGCGACAAAGTTAACCAGTCGACTAAACGGTCCGACCCGTTGGTCAAGGACCAACGTGTCTACTTATCCATGCACGTTACAATATACTCCACGTGGTCAGCCCAGTTAGCACCGGGGGGACTTCGACCAAAAGCTCCTTATCGTCTGACTCAGACGAAACCGCGTCTCTCGACTCGGGGAGGAGGGGGCGTGAAATTAAAAAAGGAGGCTATTTTAGTTATAGCAGGCCATTTCCCACTTTAACGTTTCTTTTAGAGTCCAGAGCCAACCCACACAAAGCTGCGGGTCCGGACAGAATCCCAGGCCGAGCCATCAGAGACTGTGCTGAGCAGCTGGCAGATGTCCTTGCTGACATCTTCAACATCTCGCTGTCCCAGGCAGTCGTCCCCACGTGTTTCAAGTCTACCACCATCATACCAATGCCAAAGAAGTCCCCTGTGTCCTGCCACAATGATTACCGCCCCATTGCACTGACTCCCATCATCATGAAGTGCTTTGAGAGGCTGATCATGAAGCACATCAACTCTGACCGCTCCACAAAAGATGCCATAACCTCTGCTCTTCATTCAACCCTGTCCCACCTGGAGAGAAAGAACAGCCATGTGAGGATGCTGTTCATTGACTTCAGCTCAGCTTTTAACACAATTATACCACAACAACTGATCAAAAAGCTAAGCCAGCTGGGCCTTAACACGGCCCTCTGCAACTGGTTGCTGAACTTCCTCACGGGGAGGCCACAGCCAATGCAAATTGGCAAAATCTCCACGGGGCTGTGTGCTCAGTCCGCTCTTGTTCACCCTGCTGACTCATGACTGCACAGCATCATCAACCTCCAACCCCATTAAAGTTTGCTGATGATATCACAGTGGTAGGTCTCATCAGCAACAACGATGAATCATCATACAGAGTGGAGGTGGATCAGCTGGTGACTAGGTGCAAAAATAACCTCTTCCGAAACATAGGAAAAACTAAGGAGGTCATAATTGACTTTAGAAAGACCAGCGCCCACCATATCCCTCTGACCATCAATGGTATGGACGTGGAGAGAGTCAGCAGTGTTAAGTTCCTGGGAGTTCACATTACAGAGGACCTCTCCTGGTCCTCACATGTCACTGCGCTCTCCAAGAAGGCCCAGCAGCGTCTTCACTTCTTGCGGCGTCTGAAGAAGGCGAGTCTCTCCCCCACCCATCCTCATCAGATTCTACAGAGGCACCATAGAGAGCATTCTGACCAGCTGTATCACTGTCTGGCATGGGAACTGCAAGGCCCCCCACCGCAAATCACTACAGCGGATAGGGAAGACAGCTGGAAAGGTCATAGGAACTGATCTCCCATCCATCCAGGCCATCTATGATGCACGGTGTACCCGGAAGGCTCTCAGCATCGGGAAGGATCCCACCCACCCGTCCCACATCCACTTCACCCTCCTACCCTCTGGCAGGAGGTACCGGAGCATCTGTGCTGCTGCCTCCATCAGACTATGCAGTCGTTTCCCTCCTCCGGCTGTGAGGTTCCTCAACAGCCTGAACACTTAAACCTTCCACAAAACGACCTTTTGACCGTCTTTTGCGCTGTCCGTGTCAGGTGTGCTTGTGATGCTTAGGTCTTTTTGCTTTTAATGCCCTTTTTGCTTTTAATGCACTTTTTGTTTTTAATATTTATTGCGTGTTATTTGTTTTAATGCGACACAGCGGTCCGTGGGAAACCTACTTTCGTTCCCTTGTATGTGTGAGACATGCATATGAGGCAATGACAATAAAAGCAGTCTAAGTCTAAGTCGTTTAGATCTTTTCTTCTTCCATTTTCCACCGCTATTTTTCTAAATTTGAGTTTTTCCATTTTCTCATTCATGTGTTCGGTTTCACTTTCCATTTTAAAATGTCATTTCTATAACATTCTTCGTTTTTCTATTCCCCCCCTCTCCCTCCATATTTCTTCCACACTTCCAAGCCGTCTGCAGTCATACGTTTTGGATGAACGATACTGACTTTGATTTATTTTATTTTAAAACGTCGTCTGAAACAAAAAACGCTTCGACAAATCTGTTTGGCTCGTCGAGCTGTCAGTCAAAGGAAAAGCCGGAAGCGCTGACAGGAAGAGGGACGGACATGTGAAAATCAACTGTGTGGAAGAAATACGACGTGAGATTTCGAAACAAGTTCGGAAAACCGAAACCGCATTACTTTTGTTTCACTTTACAGGTAAGGCAACGTCGCAAGATTCCATTATTTGCTGCAGAGATTATGTTAGTGTTTTCACATCCCCGATGGCTTGTATTTACTGGGTAGTTGGCCAACCGTGCGAAATGTTGCTGAAACATAAGCCGATGAGCCAAAACATTATGACCACCCGCAGTTGAACCGAATAACGTTGATCGTCTTCAGGCAGGGGCGCGTGTCGAGGTCTGATTCGATTTGACGGTACTTCGCGTACCGTCAAATCGAATAGTCAACGTGTTGGATGCAGCAGAAATGGGCAGTAGCAAAGACTTGAGAGAATGAGTAGGGCCATATTGCTATGGCCAGGCCACTGGTTCAGAGCATCTCTGAAACGGCAAGGCTTGTAGGGGGGAGGGGCTCCCGGTTCGATCCGGTCCGGTCCCGGTCCGGTCCCGGTCCCGGGGCTCCCGGTGCTCCCGGTCAGCAGTGGTAAGTACCTACCGACACTGGTCCGAGGAGGGACAAAACACAAACCGGCCACAGGGTGTTGGATGCCCAGGGCTCATCGATGCGCGCAGAGAGGGCAACAGAGGCTATCCCGTCCGGTCCGAACCGACAAAGGGTCTAGTGTTTGGGGAAGAATGCGTGGCAACACGCAATGCATCACACCCGTAGTTGCAGGCAGATCAAGAGGGCCCAATGACCTCTTCCCCCTGCGGTGAAGTTAGTTTTCTTTTGGATATTCAACCAGCCAGTCTATTAAATGCTCTAACCATTGGCTTTATAAAAGATGCTGAGTTATACTCTTCACCCACAACAAAGCTTGGTTTTGGGGATATACACCGGTCAGCCAAAACACAACCACTGACAGGTAAGGGAATAACATCGATTATCTCATTACAATGGCGCCTGACAAGGGGTGGGATATATTGGGGCAGCAAGCGAACAGGGCAGGAAAAATGAGCAAGCGTAAGGATCTGAGCGACTTTGACAAGGGCCAAATTGTGATGGCTAGTCGACTCATTCATGCGTGTGGGGAGCAAAGGCTGGTCGATCCCACAGAGGTACTGTCGCTTAAATTGCTGAAAAAGTTCATGCTGGCTATGATAGAGAGGAGTCAAGACACAGGTCATCACAGCTCGCTGCGTAGCTGCAGACCGGTCAGCGTGCCCATGATGACCCCTGTCCAGCACCAAAAGCATCTACAATGGGCATGTGAGCCCCAGAACTGAACCGTGGAGCAACGGAAGAAGGTGGCCTGGTCTGATAAATCAAGTTTTCTTTTATATCATATGGATGGCTGAGTGCATGTGCGTCGTTTGCCTGGGGAAGAGATGGCACCAGGATGGACTAGGGAAGAAGGCAAGCCAGCAGAGGCAGTGTGATGCTCTGGTCAACGTTCTGCTGGGAAACCCTGAGTCCTGACGATCATGTAGATGTTACCTCGACACATGCCACCTACCTTAACATCAGTGCAGACCAGGTACACCCCGTCATGGCAATGGTATTCCTTATATAACGCGCCCTGCCACACTGCACACATTGTTCGGGAATGGTTTGAGGACCACGATGTCGAAGGTGTTGCCTGGTCTCCAAATTCTCCGGATCGCAGTCCGATTGAGCATCTGTGGGATCTACTGGAGCAACAAGTCCAATCCACAGTGGCTCCACCTTGGAACTTACAGGACTTGAAGGATCTGCTGCTAATGTTTTGGTGCCAGATACCACAAAGACACCTTCAGGGGTCTTGTAGAGTCCATGCCTCATCGGGTCAGTGCTCTTTTGGCGGCACACGAAGGACCAACAGCATATTAGGCAGGTGGTCATGATGTTTTCGCTCATCAGTGTACAATGCATATGAGCTAGGCGCAGTGTTACTCTTTACGCGGCTCTGTTTGGGGCCTCATATAGATCCACTGATAACAATAAGAACACAGCTATAACTTACTTCTATAGGTTCCGTTTGTGTCCTGTTTTAGCACATTGAAATTAATTATCCAGCAGATGGCAGCATACTGGAGATACGTCAGAGAACGTAGGCTACGTAACATCGTGGGATCATGGGTAGACGTATAGCCTATGTGTGTAGCTTTGTATTTGTGAAACATTTTTTTCATGTTGAGAATGCTTATGTATAATTGCATATGTACATGCATACATAAGACGGGTTCCACTCCCAGCCATACAAACTCACAAACAAGTATCATATATTTTAATAATGTAATTATTAATTGAGAATAATAAAAAACAGATGTAAGGATGGAAAGCATGGTACTATTTTTATTTTTTAAACATACACAAAGATGGTAAATATCTTGAGAGTGATGATTAAACAAAACACCCGAGTTATATCTGCAATCTCTTTGGCTCTTTGAGGAATTGTCTTACTCATAAATGGCTCTCCTAAGAAAATTAGTGAGTACCACTGCTAGGGCATGTGCCATTATTAAAAATATTTCAGTGAATGATAAACATGTCAACAATAAATAACATTGAATGTCAGTGCACTCAATAGAGGCTGATTGCTTTTTCTGAAAAGCACAAATGTGGGCAGATCTTGAATCTGTTATTTATGGTAAATGATGGGGGAAATTGTTTGTGACAGTTTTACTGTCAATAGATTCTATGCATCAGTTAGTCAGAAGCCACATTGAAATTAAATTCAAACCTTAAACAACACACAACAGGTCCTGCTTGTCTGAGCTGTCATTTTGACGTTTACAATTACTGACTTGCTTTGGCTACATCATTCAAGAAAGACCTAAAAAAATTAATTTTCCTTGCCAACCTAAATTCATAGATGGTCTCTAAGAATGACTGTTATGACGACTGCATTGACATAAAGATGGGATTGTCCAGCTGATTTGTATTTTGAATCCCCTGCTGTTACTCATTTTTTCATCGATGATCTATTCGTTGCTCACTTGCACTCTTGGTTGCAATATGCCCGTGATAATGATTTGTGGCCATGTCCAGCTAATTTGTTACTTGAGTCTCATATTGTTTGTGTCGCTGTTAGTAATCTAGCTGTGTGCAAGACTAATTGCACTTGAAATGTACTCTTGGCTATGTAGAGTAGTATTTATTTTCTAGCTGTGCATAGATTGACACACAAGTACTGACCTATCATCTAAATGCTAACTTTCTTAAGTCGCTTTGGATAAAATTTGGGTGCTAAATTGGAAAATACACATTTTCTACATAAACGTCACCCGTCATAAGACATATTTACATTCATGAAAAGTGTGAAAAATCCCACAGGTTGTGATAGTACACCAAAAGGGAAGTTTTTTTTTTTTTAAATTAAAAGCCATCTTGCTGAACAGACACTTCGAAATGCCTTTTGTCATTAAATGACACCTCATCTAATGCCCCGCTGGTGCACATTTTCTTCACATGCCTCTTCAGAAAACTTACCTTCTGCCGGCTTTTGAGCTGTAAGACAACAAAAAGCACCACATCAGACTTAATTTTAGATATGAAACTAGCCTTGCCTATCACTCAGACCACTGGCATGTGTTGCAGAGGAACTTAAGATTGTGTTGTCAGCAGGTTTTGGAGGAGGGAGTGGTTTTTGTCCTGACATAAAAGACCGGAGACACAGGCACACTCTGCTTGTGAACTGCACGGCTGCAGCTGCTGATAAAGATGGCTCACCTCCCAGCACTTTTCAAGTATGTGGATCAACACCAGGAAGCTTACATTGAGGTAAGATCATTCTAATATATCAGTAATTATGTTTTATTTATGCGGTATTTCAGCTTGTTACGTAATTCGCCTGACGTCATTGGGCTCATAGATAAAGGGGGGTTTGAAGTGATGTAACGTAATTGATTTCAGGGAATGGGAACGTTGGAATTCCAAAATTCAGGTTAGTTGTGAAAAGGTTTGAATATCAATCCGAATCTGTTCTGTCGTGTCTTTCCCAGCGTCTGGCCCAATGGGTGGAGGTCCAGAGTGTGTCAGCTTGGCCTGAGAAGCGCGGGGAGATCAAGAAGATGATGGAGATGGCAGCCAAGGACATCGAGAGGCTGGGGGGCACAGTGGAGATGGTGGACATCGGCAAACAGAAGGTCAGTCCTGTCACTGTGGCATTATCACGCGGTTGCTCACTTTTGTAGCACGTGTGTGCTAATTATTGTAATAATGTAGATGCTCATTTTGGTTTTAGAGTGTGTAAAAATGACAGTTAAAATTTGTTTGTTAATCTACTAACATTGTTCCTGCCTGCTAGTTCTGTTGTGCATAGACACCCCCCCCCCATCTCTCCTTCTTGTTCACATTGTCGACATGCCCTTTGCAATGGCGATTTCATTGCTCCCGAACCAATAGCCATTGTGCACAGATTAGCACAACAGGTCTTGTTTGCAAACTTTTAACCTTTCCAACTCTGGCTAAGCCTTCTGTCCTCCTTATTGATAAATGCACTTTCACAGTGTAGTCATGTGCTTTTATAGCACCATAACACACAATGCATTTTTTTTTTGGTCTTATAATCTGGCCTTTATGGAACCAGTAGTGCATAAGCCTGTTTTGAAGTGCTGTAACTTTGATTTAAAAATCACGCCAAATATGACTTAAAATGATAATAAATACCAAACTGAAGTTATTGCTGTTATCTTGGCCATTCAGCTGCCCTCTGGAGAGGAAATCCCCCTGCCCCCCATTGTCCTAGGTCATTTGGGGTCGGACCCAGGCAAGAAGACCGTGTGCATCTATGGTCACCTTGATGTGCAGCCAGCTAACTTGGAAGATGGCTGGGACACAGAGCCCTTCACACTGGTGGAGAAAGATGGTGAGAGGAACATCTCGTTTCATTCCCTTTAGTGCTGTTCTGGGAAATCCGTCTTGTTTCTGAGAAAGGTACCCTTGGGTTATGCACATACCGTAAAAACAGGCTAGGTGAGATTGAGCTGAGGTGTTCTGGGGGTGTAGTCGTTCATATTTACAAAGAACATTATTGCTCATGTAATGTGACAGTAACGGCCTCCGCGATTGAACTATATTTGGCCTTGATTAGAATATCTTAGACGCCGCTGCAACAATGGTTTCATGTCAGGTATGCTTTTGGTTTCTTTTTGATTCTCCATTTTCAGTTCCTGCTCAGGAAAATCTTACCAGAGTTTGTGTTTTGTCTTGAATGGCTGCAGGCTGTTATGAATCTGTCAGGATCACAATGTCTTTTCTAAGGCAGGCTGACCTCCCACCCCAAAATCTCAGTGAAATGCAGGCTCGCTGAAAAGACCTGACCCCATGTTTGCCGGCTTTAAACGAAACACTGTGAAAGAAAAGTTACGTTTCACCAAGCACCTATAAGATTACAGAATCACGCGAATGTGCTGGTGTTTAATGGTGTCCGTTTAACGGCAACGTAGTGGTTGAATAAACCCAGTTTTAAGTCCGGGAACTGAATTTTGAGATGTCAGAAGGAAACAAATACTTATCCTGCTACTTAAACAGTTACTTCAGAGGTGTCCAGGTAGCGTAGCGGTCTGTTGCGTTGCCTACCAACACGGGGATTGGCGGTTCGAATCCCCGTGTTACCTCTGGCTTGGTCGGGCGTCCCTACAGACCCAATTGGCCGTGTCTGCGGGTGGGAAGCCGGATGTGGGTATGTGTCCTGGTCGCTGCAGCAGTGCCTCCTCTGGTCGGTCGGGGCGCCTTTTCAGGGGGGGAGGGGGAACTGGGGGGAATAGCGTGATCCCCCACGTGCTACGTCCCCCTGGCGAAACTCCTCACTGTCAGGTGAAAAGAAGCGGCTGGCGACTCCACGTGTATCGGAGGAGGCATGTGGTAGTCTGGAGCCCTCCCCGGATCAGCAGAGGGGGTGGAGCAGCGACCGGGACGGCTCAGAAGAGTGGGGTAATTGGCCAAATACAATTGGGGAGAAAAAAAAAGGGGGGGGGTATTTCATTTCCTCCATACTGTTAAACAAGCATGAACACCACAAACACGACTAAAATCTGAAAGTTGTAAATTAGCCGAGTATTGCCCAATGAATACTTTCTATTCATCATCGCCCGTGCGTGGTACGTTGCTTAAATGCCCTTTGAGCATTTAAGCAGCGTACTCCAGATCGTATCTTGAATTGTGACATATTTCCAAAGTCCACTCTAGTTACCTCGTGTCTGTCTGTGGGACACGGGCTGTGTTGTTCATCCTTTTGTAACTGTGCTGTTTACAAGTCTAGTGAAACCCTTAATCTCTCACGAAATCCACAAAGTCTCACAGCATGTCCCAACTTTTCAGAGAACCAAGAAAAAGGCCCAAGTCATACTTTTTAGGTAATGTATTGCATACCGATGGGATTCAGGCTTTCCGCTGGTCTCGCTGTACTTTGCACCGGCGGGCCCTAATGACTCTGCAGATCCTTGTCACTTCGTCACTACCAATGCCTCGCAGCAGTCCCCAAGTCAGCGCTTTTCCCTTTTCACCTGCTCGTCAAACAATGTCGCCCTGAACTGTCGGTCACAAAAAAACAAAAGCCTTAACTTCCTTTTTCGGCTGCGCCAAAGCTCCAACACTGGAAACATGTTTGCGTTCGAATGAGCACTTTAACTGTGTTTAATGTTTGTGCTTTCATACTAATCCGTCGTTTCTTCAGCATGCGCCGGGTTCTCGTGGGGTCGTTGCGCTGTCGTTAGCTTAGCTGCAGTTCAGGGTTCGAGAGAGGAACCGTGTCGGCCTCACCCACAAAGATCTCCTCCAGTACTGTCGCCGTTGATGCCAGTGGGGGCAATGCGTTCTGTCAAGCAGTCAATGTCGATTTTTTTTCTATGCTCTCAAGTCTGTATATGGCGCACCCTTTCTTTTACCAATAAAGAATGTTTGTTGGTTAAGGTGGACATGTCTTGTTTGCACAGAAAAAAAAAGATTTATCAGATGTCCATCACCCTTTAGCATTGTCTTTGGCTTCAAAATTATGAAAGCAGTTATGAAATATTTGAAATACATGTCGTTACAAAATATCGCATTTGGTTGACAGCGATTTATTTATTTATTTTTGAGGGATCCCCCCCCCCCCTTCTTTTTTTTTTCTCCCCAATTGTATCCGGCCAATTACCCCATTCTTCTGAGCCGTCCCGGTCGCTGCTCCACCCCCTCTTCGGATCCGGGGAGGGCTGCTGACTACCACATGCCTCCTCCGATACACGTGGAGTCGCCAGCCGCTTCTTTTCACCTGACAGTGAGGAGTCTCCCCACGGGGACGTAGCACGTGGGAGGATCACACTATTCCCCCGCAGTTCCCCCTCCTTCCCGAACAGGTGCCCCGACCGACCAGAGGAGGCGCTAGTGCAGCGAGCAGGATACATACCCACATCCGGCTACCCACCCACAGACATGGCCAGTTGTGTCTGTAGGGACGCCCGACCAAGCTGGAGGTAACACAGGGATTCAAACCGGCAATCCCCGTGTTAGACCGCTACGCTACCCGGGCGCCCTGGCAGTGATGTTAAAGTAGATCACATAACACCATACATGGTGAAAGACATGTTTTGAAGTACTGAAATGATCTGAGCAGACGACATCTCCCCTTAAACCCCAGTTAAACCCCAGAAAACGTGACCTAGTGACTGTTATGGGATTTCTCAGAGAAAGAGCAATTGGGTTCAGACTAAAACCTGAGGTGTGCATTAAACCACAGGTTAAGAGGACACAGCAGTCGGGTTTAAGAAACCACAAACCAACAACACAGGGCTCATCCCATGAAGTGACGGAGGGCTGCGCAGGAAACTGGTATTTTGCTGGCACCACGAGGAAGTTTGCTGGCCGATGGAGAGACATGCAAAGCAGCTCTTCAATGCACCAAATAATCTTCCCATGTAACAGTGTGTTTTCTTCCTGTGGCTGCTGTTAATATGTGTATTCCAACTTGTTTGTGTTAACTGTCTTGTTAAAGGCTTGTGAACATTTAGGCCTACTGCCTAAAGCCTAAATGAACGATTTATTATGGCAAAAATTAGAAAAAGCGTTATGTTTGTCTGGCTGATGACTGTACTGTAATTTGATTACATATGTAGGCTACATTACTTTACTGCAGGCATTATTTCACAGTTATGCTTAATATTGATACCTGGCAGAGTCACAAAGGCCTTCATAGCCTGAGAGCCACATCCCGCAGCTGCCAATTTTACGGCCCTGTGGCATCACAAAGAAAGGAGCCCCAAATTTTGTGTGAATTGGATGAGCCTAGTCAATAAGCTTTATTTGCTTCCACTGTATTGATAAAGCTGGCTTTTGCAGCAGAATGTCCCCTTAATTTTCAAAGTGTTCATTATGGCGTCTATGTATTCTGCTAGTCCCAGAGACTGTTCACTGCCTCGGCCTGATTTGATACCCCACTACATATCGCCATTTATATACATGTGCTTGGGCCCCTTGATTGGTGCTTGCAGCTATATATACTTTTTTTTTTCTGCATGAGTTAACAGTTCCATGTTTTATCTGGTGACTGTCAGCTGACAGACCGTAGCATATCCTGCTATATGAGCATCTCATCCATTTCTGCTGGTTCGGTTCCTGCTCGTGTCTCGGTGGCGAGGGAAGTTGGTTTAGTCCAGAGTTTGAATGACTAAGCATGGGAAAATCCACTTCCACTTGACCCCATTAAGAGCGTCTGGCGCTTTCTTACTACTTCCTTCACGTTCCCCGTTTGAGTTATTATTAATAAAGCAATCTCATGAATAAAAAAAGACGTGATTCTTTCTCTTTGTTTGCAGGCAAGCTCTATGGAAGAGGTTCAACAGACGATAAGGGTCCTGTGTTGGCGTGGTTTAACTGCATTGAAGCCTACCAGAAGATCGAGCAGGTAGGATCAGAACCAGCCACCGCGCAATGCATCCGTTTTCTAAACCCAAGACTTGATTAAGTTTTAAGGGCCTTGAAAAAGTCTCTCACAATTTGCCCCCACCAGTACTTCAGGTGCTTCTAATTGCCACGGTGGGGTTGTATAGTGTTTTGACAATGGAGGCATCATAGTGGTTTGGTGATTGCTTTCTGGCCACATTAGTGTTGTCCGTTATCGGCGTTCAAAGGTCTCAGGGGATTAGAGGCTGGCCTTTATCTCCTAGAGTTTAATGAATGACCCACATCTAGCATTTAATGACTGAGCCGGCTTGTCTCGGCTACCTCTTGATTTGAACCTTTTTTTTGTTGCCATAAAATGGACCGTTATTAGAGGTGAAATAACTTGTGGGGAGAAATTCGGATGCAGAGTTATAACCGCTCCAGAGGGAATGACAATGGTTGGGTGGTATTGTGAGTTGAGAGGATGCCTTTGAACTAGTTTGAGTCCTTGTGACCATCAGCATCTGCCTTGCTGGAGAGCGCCATAGCAAGATGCCAAATGTGTTTGCATTTGGGAATCCAGTGTGTTGACAGGAGAAGACTGACAGAAGGTATTAATGCAGTTCGGGGTTACAAATAGGAGATGCTTTGGTCACAGATGCAGGCCAGCATCCTTCCTTCATCATTTGACTCAGCCTCAGTTTGTTCACCTACCTTTACTTCTCCGTATAGGCTGGTGTTGGGCTTGTGACGCCTCAGTGAAATATTTTAGCCTGTTTTCGCACTCATCTAAAAGTGTTGTTTTTCTCTCCCCCCCCCCCCTTGTTTCCCAGGAGCTTCCCATCAACATCAAGTTTTGCTTCGAGGGCATGGAGGAATCTGGGTCTGAAGGCCTGGATGAGCTGGTCTTTTCTCGTAAAGACACTTTCTTAAAAGATGTCGACTATGTCTGCATCTCAGACAACTACTGGCTGGGCAAGACCAAGCCCTGCATCACTTACGGTTTGAGAGGGATCTGCTACTTCTTCATTGAGGTAGAGTCCAGTTGTACTGCTGTGTCCGTTTGACCGGAGCTGTTTTTGAGTTAGAATTTACTTTATTAGAGTTGTGTGGGTGTAATTTATAGGAGTTACAAGTGAGTGATGCATATCTGTTTAGCGCCACTGAAGGGACGATCAGCAATATTTTTTCAATAATCACTAATGTCCAAATCCTTCTGTTTGTTTTTGTAACGTGTTAATGAAGCCCACTTTAACTAACCAGAGCAAGCCTTTCTGTCTCTGCGTCGTGTTTTGGTCTACTCCAGCTGTTTGTCAAATTATCTTTTAAGATAGCATTGTTTGGGCATCCAGGTAGCGTGGCGGTCTATTCTGTTGCCTACCAACACGAGGATCGCCGGTTCGAATCCCTGTGTTACCTCCGGCTTGGTCTGGCATCCCTACAGACACAATTGGCCATGTCTGTGGGCGGGAAGCCGGATGTAGGTGTGTGTCCTGGTCGCTGCACCAGCGCCTCCTCTGGTCAGTCGGGGTGCCTGTTCGAGGGGACGGGGGAACTGTGGGGGGAATAGCATGATCCTCCCATGGGCTACGTCCCCCTGGCGAAACACCTCACTGTCAGGTGAAAAGAAGCGGCTGGCGACTCCACATGTATCGGAGGAGGCATGTGGCAGTCTGCAGCCCTTCCCGGATGGGCAGAGGGGGGTGGAACAGCGACTGGGACAGCTTGGAAAATAGGGTAATTGGCCAAATACCACTGGGGAGAAAAAAAAGGGTGGGGAGGGGGGAGCCAAAAAAAAAAAAGGGTTCAATGACTGAATTTGTTCTCTAAATCCTAGCTGGAGTGCGGCAACAAGGATCTCCACTCTGGGGTGTTTGGCGGATCTGTTCACGAAGCCATGACTGACCTTATCGCACTAATGGGCAAGTGAAGCCGCTAACTTTCATTAAGCCACTAACAGTCACATGAAGCGCTGCTGAATGCCGCGTCAGAGGTTAAAGAGCAATGTCAAACCTCCAGTATCGGTGTGTATTGCCCCTTTCTCATCTTTGAAAATTGCTCAGAAACGGGA
Organism: Lampris incognitus; assembly: GCF_029633865.1. Taxonomy (NCBI): domain Eukaryota; kingdom Metazoa; phylum Chordata; class Actinopteri; order Lampriformes; family Lampridae; genus Lampris; species Lampris incognitus. The sequence goes on along the minus strand of NC_079228.1, from coordinate 34,786,555 downwards.
CACTTTTGGGGTCTGTGCTACGAGGAAGTATGAGAAAAGCGGTGCAGTTGTTTGGGATCAGACTCACTGGTTATTCATGATCGCAGGCCTATGGTATTGTTCAACCAGTAGGGGGTGTAGTGTTGCGAGATTTATTTCAGGCAATGCATATATCTTCACAAATATTTTGATGTTTCATTCATGACTGACGTCTTTCGTTGAAATGTACCTATATATTTCAGTTTCTGAAATGTATAAAAAAATGTATTCAAATGTGTATTCAAATTATTCAACACTGGTGACAAATGTCATATTCCTTGAATTGTGGCAAATAACAGCTAGGGTGGGTTGGGGTAATTCAACCATATGTGATCTGTTGCTACACAGGCTCTCTGGTGGACAAGAGGGGGAAGATCTTGGTGCCAGGGATGAACGATGATGTGGCCCCCCTGACGGAGGAGGAGAAGCAGCTCTACGACAAGATCGAATTTGACTTGGAGGAGTACTGCAAGGATGTTGGGGTTGGAAGGCTGTTGCATGACTCTAAGGCAAGAAGTCTGGAGTGTTTTGTTTTGTTTTTTGTGTTGAAAGTAGAATTTCTCCCTGACCAATGCGGTGTCGAAACATGACGGCGCTGTCTTTTGGTTATTGGGGTTGCTGTGAGAAAGAAATGTCATTGACATCTTTTTACCAAAGTGGGACTGACATTGTCGTTCTCCGTTTCGTCTGCAGGAGCAAATCCTAATGCACCGCTGGAGGTTCCCGTCCCTTTCTCTCCACGGTATCGAGGGGGCTTTCTCTGACGGCGGGGCCAAGACTGTCATCCCCCGAAAAGTCATTGGCAAGTTCTCCATCCGGGTTGTCCCCGACATGGACCCCAAAGTTGTGGAAAAGCAGGTACTCTTTATGTAAATTTGCTGCAAATTCTCTTATGGTAGTACGCTTGTGAATAAAACGGGCTGAGGTTGGGCAATACTTTGTTCGCGTATCAGCTAACTTTTATAACTGATTACATTTTTATTTTCGAATCTTAAATTGTTTTAACTTTCACGTGCCTGCATCTAACTGACTATCCGTGAATATGACGTTTTGGTTTGACATCGTCTTCTCTAAAACCAGCTCCCTACCAAAAGGGATGTAAATCTCAGTATGATGACCACTTTGTTGACATCAGGGTATTGTGGGGCAGTCCTGATTCGGCCTCATCTGTCCGTTTCCTCTGTCCTTGACTTCCTCTCAGGCTTCACATATGTTTCAACTTTGAAGACTTATGGGTCACTAGATTTTCATTATAATGGCAACACCCTTTGGATCCCCCCCCCCTTTTCACCCCAATTGTATCCGGCCAATTACCCCGCTATTCCGAGCCGTCCCTGTCGCTGCTCCACCACCTCTGCCGATCCGGGGAGGGCTGCAGACTACCACGTTTCCTCTGATACATGTGGTGTCACCAGCCGAATCTTTTCACTTGACCATGAGGAGTTTCACCAGGGGGACGTGGCATGTAGGAGGATCACACTATTCCCCCCGGTTCCCCCTCCCCCCAGAACAGGCGCCCTGACCGACCAGAGGAGGCGCGACCAGGACACATACCCACATCCGGCTCCCCACCTGCAGACATGGCCACTTGTATCTGTGGGGACGCCCGACCAAGCCGGAGGTAACATGGGGATTCGAACTGGCGAGCCCCGTGTTGGTAGTCAACGGAATAGACTGCCACACCACCCGGGCGCCCCATAATGGCAACACTCTTGTGTGGAAAAAGTTGAACTTGTCCTTTCGAGACTTCCAGTGAGCCTTGATTTGCTGATGTTTCCATGCAGGATTCCTCTTCAAAAAATGAAAAGAAGGCTAGTGACCCTAGAACCTCACGGATTCCTGTGTAGCGGAGATGGGCAGTTGGCCACAAAAGCTAGAGGATTCTTAATGAAACATTGTGCTGTTGAGTCTATTCCTTAAACTGACTGAGTAACATTTTGCCAAGTTAACAGCCTGCAAGTTATCGATCTTATCAGTTATTCATTAAAGCGGACTTTGTTTGCAACTTTCTTCCTCTAAAGCACCAAAACAACCTTGCACGTGCAAGGAGTCTATTCTTAATCCTCTGCAGCAGTGGCTCTGAACCGATTTAGCCTCAGGGACCCACTTTTGTCTGTGGTCATTAAGTCTTGACCCAAAAATAATTGAACTTGCAAATCATTCTTGTTTATTTTACAAAATGATTAGTGAAGCATTCAGCAACACTGTCATGCACTGATCAAAACAGGAAAAAAAACAAAAAGGCCATCTTCCCAACACAAACAGGCCTATTGCAGTGCAACAAGAACTGGACAAAACGTGGAACAAACTAAAAAGTGCAACGTGGGCCTTTTCACTATAGTGCCGTCACTGTTGAAAACATGAAACCAAAGTGCATGAAATGGAAAAAAAAAATCCACTGAAACACAAAACATTGTTTTCTGACACGAGTAACATTTACAAGTTGTTTTTTTGTTTTTGTTTTTTGTTTTTTTGTGGATTTTTCCCCTTTTCTCCCCAGTTGTATCCGGCCAATTACCCCACTCTTCTGAGCCGTCGCGGTTGCTGCTCCACCCCCCTCTACTGATCCGGGGATTCTAATATTATTCTTTGTTTTTCTATCCAGGTCATCAGTCATCTGCAGAAGAAGTTCTCCGAACTGGAAAGCCCAAACAAACTAAAGGTGTACATGGGCCACGGGGCCAAGGCCTGGGTCTCCGACTTCAACCACCCCCACTATTTGGCCGGTCGCAAGGCCATGAAGACGGGTAATGAGTCCAAGAGCTAGAGAATAACAGTAGAGAAGCAGGAAATTATCAGAGAATAAGAATTTGGAGTATGTGACGTTTAATGAAAACTCAAAGATGGAGGCACCGTCTTCCCCTTGGAACAGCCCTAACCTTTAACCCCATGACTTGTCTGCTTTTATCTGTACCTGCTTTTTCATTTGTTGTTCTTGATTATTTTCCCTTTTGCCGTTTTTTTTTTTTTTATCATTTCATGTTTCACTGAGATTTTCTGTTCATGAAAAGTGTGATGGAAATAAAACACCCTTTTTCTTTCTCTTATTACTAAGAAAGTGGGGGTGTATTAGGCTATCCAAAAAGAAATTCAACTTCAGTCCATAATTCCGTTTGGGATTTTTTTCCCTTATATTAACTGTGTCTTCTCTCTGGCACATAGTGTTTGGTGTCGAGCCCGACCTGACGCGTGAGGGCGGTAGCATTCCAGTCACCCTGACTTTCCAGGAAGCCACAGGACGTAACGTCATGCTGCTTCCAGTTGGCTCCTCCGACGACGGCGCCCACTCCCAGAATGAGAAACTCAACAGGTAGCTCACAGTAACACTATTATAATTCACTGTAATGTATTCAGTGTAGTACCTTGCCCATACCAGCTCATTGTTCAGCTATAAATGCATAGAAAGATCCATTATGTGAGCAGGCAAAAGCCATCTCCTTTTCTAGTAAGGTTGTGAACAGCACTCTTATTCCTTTGATTAGAATAGACTACTAATATATATTTTACATTAAGCATAGAGGCCTTCAATTAGATGGTGTTTCCCTACTTACCAGTCACTACCCTTGCTTCATACTGTAGCTAGCTACCCTTATGCCTGATTTATGGTTCTGCTTCAAATTGACCATGAGGTGCTGTGGTAGGTGCCTATGACATAACTTTTTACATGAACTACTACGTAGATGCAGCCCGTAAACTGTTGTAGCACTGCCACAAAACTAGATGGCAGTGTCTTGCACGCTACGAAATGTTATGCACAAAAAATTAGGTACTGAACTAATCATGTTTATATTGGTTGCATCCGAAATCACATACTTATTACTGCATACTACATATGTGCATATCTTCCAGCATACTATTAGTATGTAAGGAAAAAGTACAGGGCTGTTCAGACGTACTACATCATCATAGAGCACACCGCTTCCTTTCAGCTCTTTGCGGGTTAATGATGACAGGCTGCACTCAAACTTCTGCTGGTGTGGTGACCCGTAGCTCTCGTAAATCTTATATATATATATATATATATATATATATATATATATATATAAAGCAAGAGTGTATGTTTGTATGTTCGCGTAAAACTCCAGAAATACTCATTGTAGAACAAAAACAAAGGTATCTTTAGAATCACCACTTTCCAAGGATTGCACAGTTCAAAAAATATTTCAAAAACCAAGTAAAAAATTTGATTTATTTGCGAGAGGCATTCCAACGATGCTTTGTGGAGACTTCCGGCAAATCCTTCCAGTGGTCAAGGGAGGCACTACGCCTAACACTGTCAATGCTAGCCTGAAGGCATGCAACGTGGTTTACCCTGAGGCGCTTGAGCACTGAGCGATTAATACACACATTGGCAAAGAAGCTTGATGAATGGATTAAAAATGATGACAACTGATAATTTTCGTTTATTCGACATTAGTTTATTCGACATTCGTTTATCACATGCATCATATCCTAAATTATCCTATATTTCATCATCGATTATATCGTAAAGATCAGATTGTGTTGGTTATTTTGGTGAGAACATTTTCCCCAGGCAATGCCGGGTACCTCTGCTAGTGTAAAAATAAACAAGGTTTTTCCACCACTTTCTGCTTTGGATAGTGAAAAGTAATACTTTAAATTTAAAACTGTTGCAGCGTTCTGTCGGTTAGGTTGTGTAACGCCTTTCTCCATTGTTGGACATTGCCATGAGGTATCGGAATGCACTGTGGGATATTCTTGCCAGCATAGTGTCTAATGTTGGCATACTCTGAAATTTCTCTGACATCCAGGTATTATTTGATGCGTACTATGGTTTCGGACACACTAAAAACACTCTCATGCTATTTTGGAATACTAAATAGTGTGCTAATACGTTATTTTGGACACAGCCATTCTTGTACATTCACTGGTAACAATGGCAGTGGAGAGAGGGTTTGCTAGATGAGCAAAGAGTTAATTTTGTTGGCAATATTGAGAAAATTACATTGGAAGAGAAAACGGTCTGTTGACCAATGGACATGTTAAGGTAGGAGGATGGAAACGCATCATTTGTTCACCAAATGCAAGAGACTGATGAACTGCCAAGTGCTGGCACTGGGAACATGCGGGTAAGCGGCCCAAGCAAACCCCGTCGCAGCTCTTGTGGTTTCTGCGTAGCCAGCATAGTCTCAACGCACAATTACATTTTTAAATAGGTGACCGTGGGCTATGACAAAGCCCTCCGTGTCGCTACAGAGACACGCTGTAGTCTACGGCGGAGCCCCACCATCATCTCGATGCAAAACTATAAATCAGGCTTTAAATACAGCTGCCCCTGTAACTTCACTACACATTTGGCTATAAGACATGAACATCAGCCTTTTCCAGCCCTGTTTTTTTTACTTCTTTCCATTTTCAGAACCAACTACATCCAGGGCATCAAGATGCTGGGCGCTTACTTCCATGAGGTTTCCCAGCTGGACTGAGCGGACCAGTCACACATCAGAGTAAATGGAAAAACATGTCTCTTTCATCAGCTCTACAGACAAAGCAACTTACCATAGCTAACTGACCTCTTACATGTACTGTTGCCTATTAATAAACCTGGGTTTTTTACTTCTTTCTATTTTCAGAACCAACTACATCCAGGGCGTCAAGATGCTGGGCGCTTACTTCCATGAGGTTTCCCAGCTGAGTGGACCAGTCACACATCAGAGTAAATGGAAAAATATCTCTTTCATCAGCTCTACAGACAAAGCAACTTACCATAGCTAACTGACCTCTTACATGTACTGTTGCCTATTAATAAACCTTCAGATTTGCTTTTTCCTTTAGTTGATGTGTTTTTCTGATCTTATTATACCAAGAAGTACTACGGTAAAAACCCATCTGGTGAAATCGCTGTCATGCAAGCCATAATATCACAGTTTTTCTCACTAGTTTGATGAGTGCTTCCTCTGACAGGAGCATATATGTATGGCTGAGCAAAAGCTCGTAGTATTCCTGGGTGTATTGATTGGGGATGATGATGTGGACACGCCATCTTCATATGTATATTTGGTGAAGTGCAAGAAGTAAGCGAGTCTGCTCACTGTTCAGCCAGGAGCAACCTCTTTTTACTTTTTGCTGTTCGCTCGTCTGATCATCGTCTGATCATACCAGGCCTGATGTTATATCTGAATGGTCAAGTCCAACAAACGGGTTTGTCACAGAGTGTTTCAAAGAGTAACACAAATTCATTCATTCATCCATTATCCAAACCGCTTAGCCTTACTCAGGGATGCTGGAGCCTATCCCAGCAGTCGTTGGGCGGCAGGTGGGGAGATGCCCTGGGCAAGCCGCCAGTCCATCACAGGGCCCACACACACACATACACATTCACACCTAGGGACAATTTAGTACAGCTGATTCACCTGACCTACATGTCTTTGGACTGTGGGAGGAAACCCACGCAGACATGGGGAGAACCTGCAAACTCCACACAGAGGACAACCCCCAAGGTTGGACTACCCCGGGACTCGAACCCAGGACCTTCTTACTGTGAGGCAGCCGTGCTAACCGCTGCACCACCGTGCTGCAGGACACAAATTACACTGTACAAATAAAAAGTAAACGTGTATACGTAATGGGAAAGGGCGAGCGCATGACGCAACACCATCACTAAGTCCACAGTTAAAAAGGATAAACGAGGTTTAGAAGATAGCTGGTCCTTTTTAAAAGGGTAAAAAGTTGCGAGGATAGGAGTTCAGGTGGATCTGAGGCTTTATTAAATACACAGGTCTTATTTCTTGAACTTAAAACGCTCTACTCTCCTGACATGGGCAGCACATTTGTTCCACATTATGGGTTTCTTTTTTTTTTTTACAAGAGCGTTCTGCCACCGGCATATTTCTTTCAGGTATGAGGAGTACAAAATCCTGCATCCTGTGAGGGATCAACTAGGTGAACTCGACAAGGTAGCTGTTTTTTTCTTTTTTCCCAGTACTTTTATTTTACACCACCTGGTAAATTTAAGAAAAGTGCTGTACAAATGGCCAACAATGGGATTACATCAAGGATCGTCTCTGAGCCCTTCCTTGTTTGCAGTGGTGACGGACAGGTTGAGGTCAGGCAGGAGTCTCCGTGGACTATGACGTTCGCGGGTGACATTGTGATCTGTGGTGAGAGTAGGGAGCAGGTTGAGGAGAGCATGGAGAGGGGGAGGTATGCACTGGGGAGAAGAGGAATGAAAGTCAGCAGGAGCAAGATGGAATATATATGCGTGAATGAGAGGGAGGACAGCTGAACGGTGAGGATGCAAGGAGTGGAGGTGACGAAGGTGGATGAGTTGGGGGTCAACTGTCAAAGTAACGGGGAGTATGGAAGAGAGGTGAAGAAGAGAGCGCGGGCAGGGTGGAGAAGAGTGTCAGGAGTGGTTTGGGACAGAAGGGTACCAGCAAGCGTTAAAGGGAAGCTTTACAAGATGGTTGTGAGTCCAGCTATGTTGTATGGTTTGGAGACGGCACTGACAAAAAGGAGGTGGAGCTGGAGGTGGCAGGGTTGAGGATGCTAAGATTTTCATTAGGAGTGATGAAGAAGGACAGGATTAGGAACGAGTATATTAGAGGGACAGCTCAGGTTGGACGCTTTGGAGACGAGGCAAGAGAGACAAGACTGAGATGGCTTGGACATGTGTGGAGGAGAGATGCTGGGTATATTGGGAGAAGGATGCTGAATATGGAGCTGCCAGGGAAGAGGAGAAGAGGAAGGCCAAAGAGGAGGTTTATGGGTGTGGTGAGGGAGGACATGCAGGTGGCTGGTGTGACAGAGGATGATGCAGAAGACAGGAAGAGATGGAAACGGATGATCTGCTGTGGCGCCCCCTAACGGGAGCAGCCGAGAGTAGTGGTAGTAGTAGTAGATACAGTATTCAATTCAACTTTGTCACTGCTCAAATTATTGTTTTTCCCCCTCATGCAGTCTGGTTGGATAATTTTATTTTATTTTAATTTAATTTTACAAAACTGGTTTGGTAACCCACTTGAAGTAAATGATTAAAAACAAAACATCTATGGCAGTAACTCACACATGAGAACTTTACATAGGACAACCAAACTGGTTTGGTAACCCACTTGAAGTAAATGATTAAAAACAAAACATCTATTGCAGTAAAACACACATGAGAACTTTACATAGGGCAACCAAACTGGTTTGGTAACCCACTTGAAGTAAATGATTAAAAACAAAACAACCTTTTGCAGTAACTTACACATGAAAACTAAAGCCACAAGCCTCCCTCGCTGTGGGAATGTCTGGAAAATAAAATGTAAAACTTGGTGGTGGTGGGGGGGGGGGAATCAAAATACTAATGAAAATAGTAATTGGACACATCTAGGTGATTAAGCGCAGCATGAAACTACAGTATAGGCACTGTGACATTGCAGAACTCGGTACAATCAAGTTAAAACACACTGCAGAATACTCCAGAGTCATACCGCATTAGCTCCACACAAGCGTTTGGTACATTTAGTGTAAGATTGTCACTGGGCGGACAACCAAGATGGGCTGTATTGCCTTACATTTCAATCTGTCAACCTTGACGACAAATATCAAGTTATCTAATGCCACTTGAGAAAGAAAAGCTCAGGTTTTACCCACAAAGTGAAGGTGGACATCACTGACATGACAGTGACAGTAGCCCACAGACGACGTGGGGCTATTGTCACTTTCCCTTCCAGTCTATTTGAATCCGAGAGTTGATCAGCATCCTTGTAGAGATAAGCTTCTGTGTGCAACAGCTGAATTAAGTTTCACTCTATGTAGAATGAGTCCAAATGAAAGCTTAGACTTGGGGGAGAAAAAATCTACATAGACAAGCAAGTGCTGCTGTGTCTCTTGGCTAGAGGGGGGGGGGGGCACCACCCCGGCTTCCTCTACAGGTCATAAAAGTCAACGTGGTCTCCAGAACGGTACTCGTCTTTGAGAAGAACCGTCAGCAGTTTGGCACAAGAGGCGTCGCAGGTCAGCAGCTGGCCCTGGGCGAACATGGCCGAGAAGGAGTCCCTGACGCCCGGGTCAGCGGTGCTGGACCTGGCCTCCGCCTGCATGGCCGTGTCCAGAGGCCCCGGGGAGTAGTTGAGCACCCGAATGTCCGGCTCCTCTTCTGCCAGGACCTTGAACATCATCTCCCGGGCGGCCTTGCCAGTGCAGTACAGCACCCAGGAGGGGAAGGGCTGCAGGGCGCACAGAGAGGTGACGTTGACCACGGTGCGTTTCAGGCCGGGACGCGGCGGGACCGCCCGCAGCACACCGGTGGTGACGCACAGCGCCGAGCTGACGTTGAAGGACAGGTAGGAGTCCACCTCGGACATGCTGACCACGTCCCGGGTGTAGCGGGACACGTCGCCGAGGGAGCCGGCGTTGTTGACCAACATGAGGTGGTCGACGTCCTGGGTCGACGCCTCCGCGGCCGCTCCGACCACCCTCGCCACGCCTTCTTTCGTCGCCAGGTCCGCCGCCACGCAGCGCACGGCTGGGCCGGTGCCAGAAGCGGTCAGCTCGGTCTGCAGCGCCCGGAGGTCGGGCCCGGAGCGGGCTGCCAGCACGAGCACCGACCCCGGCTTGAGCCACCGGGCGACGTGCCTCGCGAGCGTGCGGCCGAAGCCGCGCGAAGCCCCGGTGATGACGCAGAGCGCGCTGCCCAGATCCCCGGTCTGCATTTCCACGATTCACGTTCCGCCTCCCCCCCCCTTTTTTTCTTTTTTTTTTTAATTACCTGTCGCGCGAATTAAACATGCCACGCGCAACTTCGCGACCATGAGGAGGGTCACATGGCGCGCGCCATTAAAAGCCCACATCCCCACCTCCATCTGCTACTTCCCTGCCTCCCGGGTGCTCCTCCCTCCTCCAAACCTGGTCCCCCTCCCTCCTTCCGTCCTCCAAACCTGGTCCGCCCACATGCACGTGTCCACATGGGTCGGTCATATGATATATATCGGAAGAAGAAGAAGAAGAAGAAGACGTCATATGTGCATATGTGTCTTTCTTTGCTTCTTAGAAAAAATAAGATTGATAAATCAAATAAAAAAATCTGCTCATTTAAAATGTGTTAAATTGTCCCTCTCAAGCCCACCTAGCCATGACGTTCAGTTTGTTATGTAATATGTAAAATGTAAAAAAAACAAACAACTCTTGTTGAGATATGACACCAGTGTATTTGTATGACTATGTGTTACTGTGTACTATCATTTTGTTTACGACTTTGTCCACAAGTGGGCGGTGTTGCGCTTGCATGCGCGGATTGATTACGTCACTGAGACGCCGTTCATTTTCTTCTTCTCCCAAAACGACCGAAAAAACGGAGCCTGCATTTTTCCCTCCAGCAGAAGTTCGGTAGTCAGTACGATTCTTTATAACGGTTTAATAATCCACTTCATCTGCGCAGAGATAGACATAAAGTATTGTTGTGGGAAATGCCTGGGGATGTACTTGGAATGTTGCACTGGGCTCGTGCAGCTAGAGGACCAATCACAGGTTAGCTCGCGCTGTCACAGACGCAACTATATTAGACACCGCGGGAGAGACAAAGCGCCAGAACTGTTTAGTAACCATATCGTAGACTGTCACCTTAGCGTGGGATAGAGCAGGGAAACCTAGCGTATCCTGGGCTAGACAGTAGATACGGTGGCTAGCAGTGGTAGTGTTAGCAGCAGACTGCCTCGGTACCTGTAGCTAGCTGACTACCCCCGAGAGCTTCCCCAGAGAGACTGAGAGAGACATTCACCCGGTCACACCGGAGCCAGAGTGCAGAGAGAGAGAGAGACACGCACCCCGGAGAGCAGCCATCCATCTCCCGCCCCGCCTAGAGCTCAGCCGCCCTGTTCCATCACCAGCCCTGGTCCCGAGGTGAGCTTGCTAACCCATTAGCACACGGCTAACTAGCTAACTAGCAGGCTAGCCCTAGCATTGGCGCAGCTATCTAGCTAACGGTGGTGAAGCCCGGTTTGTCGCACCTAAAAGTCCCCGCCTCCATCCATAGTTATCCGGGCTATAGAAAAACCGCGACAGTATTAGTCTAGTCTTCTAACAGGTTATGGGCCCAGATAACGTTGGATTATTTAGTAGCTTGATAAAAGAAGTACACAAAGTGTGATAACCTCGGATGGCGGGATGCGCGCAGGTTAGCACGGAGTAGCAAGTTAGCAAGTGTGAAGCTAGTTAGCATCGAGAGAGGCTATCGGGAAGCTAACGGAACGCTAAGCTAAGCTAACGCTACCTAGGGAGATGGAGCGAAAGAAGAGCAGGTGGCCCACATTCAACGGACAGGCCGATGAGTATGAACTGTGGGAAGAGCGAATGCTCTGTTGCATGCATGGTTGGGGCTGAAAACCACCATTCTTACCGAGCCCGTGGGACCTTTGACAGTGGAAGAGCAGGCCCTAGACGAGGAGCGGAACGCGGACGCCTACTGCGCATTGGCGCCTTTATTGGACAACACAAGCTTGGGACTGATCTTCAGAGAAACGAAGAACAACGGTAGAGAGAGTCTACGGTTGTTGCGGGAACATTACATTGGTAAGGGCAGACCCCGGATTGTCACTCTGTATGTAACATTGACTGGGCTAAAGAAAGCTGATAATGAGACGATTACCGAATACATTATCCGAGCTGAACAAATCATTACGGCTCTCAAAGGGGCGGGAGAAGCACCGAGTGAGGGACTAATGATGGCCATGGTGATGAGGGGGTTACCCGAGAGATATAAGCCATTCACTCTAATGGTGACACATGGCGACAGTGAGTTGACATTGGGAGAATTTAGGGCCAAATTGAGAAACTTTGAGGCGGCTGAAGATGTAGCTAATGCTACAGCATCGGACGAGACGTCCGAGAGGGTGATGAAGGCCCACGCAGCGCCTAAGAAAAAGCCAGTGAAACGCTGTGAGGGAGATGATGAACAAACGGTGTGCTGGCGATGCGGGGTCAAAGGCCATCGGAAATCGGACTGTTCACGCAGCGTGTGGTGCAGCTTCTGCCGGGTCAAGGGTCACACGGACAAAGTGTGCAAGAAGAAGGACCGCGCTGATGGAGCCAGGTGTGCACGCGAGCAAGGTGGCGGCAGCGGTGGTGGTCACGGAGCAGGTCGAGGTCAGGGACCGGGGAATGCTGTGGAAGAAGAGAACTACATCTTCAGAGTGCAGGCTGGAGAGACCAGCTCAGCAGGACCAGGACGACGGCAACTGTTCAAACCAGGATTGATTGTGGACTGTGGGGCTTCTTCCCACATAGTCAATGATAAGAAGAAGTTCAAGAGCTTTGACAGCTCGTTCGAGCCAGAGAAACACTGCATGGAGCTGGCGGACGGTAAGCGCACCTTTGGTGTGGTGCAGGGCAGGGGAGATGCTACGGTATGTTTGCTCGACAGTGAGGGGCGACGGTGTAGAGTGACACTGCGGAACGCACTATATATTCCATCGTACCCCCAAGAGCTCTTCTCTGTGAAGTCTGCGACAGCACACAGAGCCAGTGTGTTCTTCGAAGAGGGCAGAGATGCCCTGATGTCACCGGATGGTACCAGGTTTGACATTTTTGTACAGGGGAAAATGTACTATTTGCAAACTGAATGGTTGTTGAAAAGTGCCATGTGAGCCATGATATAGAAACTTGGCATGAGATAATGGGCCACTGCAACTATGACGATATCATAAAGCTACAGGATATCACTGATGGTATGCATATAAAGGGTAAAGTGTGTAAACCTGACAAAGAGTGTGCAGTATGCATAGAAGGGAAGTTTACCCAAAACAGGAACAGGAAATCTACAGACAAAGCCAAGACACCACTGGAGTTGGTAAACACTGATTTAGCCGGTCCTGTGGCAAACGAGTCCATTAATGGTTTCAGGTACATGCAATCATTTACAGATGTGTGCACAGGGGCTGTGTGTGTTTATTTCTTAAAAACAAAGAGTGACACAGTGCAAGCGACCGAGAAATTTCTGGCAGATCTAGCTCCCTATGGGACAGTGAAATGCATAAGGTCGGATAATGGAACTGAGTTTACAGGCAAGGAGTTTCAAACCCTGTTGAGACGGAACAAAATAAGACAGGAGACGTCTTGCCCATACTCTCCCCATCAAAATGGCGTTGCAGAGAGAGAAGGACGCACACTATTCGAGATGGCAAGGTGTATGCTAATAGATAGTGGTCTACCAAAGAGCCTCTGGCATTATGCTGTACAGGAGGCAGCCCACACCAGAAACAGATGCTTCAACAAGCACACAGGCACTACGCCATACACGGCAATGACAGGAAAAAAGTGCAACATGGCTAGAATGCAAAAGTTCGGGACACAATGCTATGCTTACCAGCAGGACAAGGGAAAGTTAGATTCTAGATGTGAGAGGGGGCGTTTTGTAGGACACGACAAGAACAGCCCGGCCTACCTAGTCTACTACCCTGACCAAGAGAAAGTACAGAAACACAGACTAGTTAAGTTTGTTCACAAGGCAACTAGTGAAAATGAGACTCAGACACCAGGTCTGCACCCAGAAGACTGGGTAAGAGAGAGAAAGTCTGTTGAGACAGCTGCAACTCAGCCTAGAGTACAGAAAAATGTACAGACTGACGGTACACAGTCAGCACCCGAGGATGATGACGAGGAGCACCCAAGGGTGACGTCACAAGCCTCAGCCAGTGGGAGGTACCCCCAAAGGGAACGCAACCCTCCGAGATACCTGATTGACTATAGTCAGGGTGACAGTGATGACAGCTCACTCACTACTATAGATTATGCATACAGGGCAGTGTGCGGTGTCCCTCTGATCTTTAAAGAGGCCATAGAATCGCCAGAATCAGAAAAGTGGTCCAGGGCAATGGACGAGGAAATGGAGTCTCTAAGAGACAACAAAACATTCACCCTTACGAAATTGCCAGAGGGCAAGAAAACAGTGGGAGGAAGGTGGGTGTATGCGATAAAGATAGATACAGATGGACACGACAAGTACAAGGCTAGATTTGTAGCAAAGGGATATAGCCAGAGAGCTGGGGTGGATTATGGGGAGACATTTTCGCCGACAGCCAACCTAACAAGTGTTCGAGTGCTTCTACAGAAGGCGGCTCAATATGACTTGATTTTACACCAGATGGATGTAATGACGAAGCCCGCATCCAAGGTAAAACTGAAGACATTTGCTAAGGCAATGTTTGGTGCGTGAAATGTGAGTGGTATGGGTTATACCAAGTTTTTTTTTGTTCTATGAATATGAAAAGATATACAGTAAGCTCATGATTCATAAGTGGGAGTGTTGAGATATGACACCAGTGTATTTGTATGACTATGTGTTACTGTGTACTATTATTTTGTTTACGACTTTGTCCACAAGTGGGCGGTGTTGCGCTTGCATGCGCGGATTGATTACGTCACTGAGACGCCGTTCCTTTTCTTCTTCTCCCAAAACGACCGAAAAAACGGAGTCTGCATTTTTCCCTCCAGCAGAAGTTCGGTAGTCAGTACGATTCTTTATAACGGTTTAATAATCCACTTCATCTGCGCAGAGATAGACATAAAGTATTAGTCTAGTCTTCTAACAACTCTATATAACTCTCCTTAAAATGTAAGTACGACCATTGTCCCATGAATACTTTAAGTAGCTTATAGGAAGAGTTCCATCAAGAGATAATCTCAAGTGCAAACTGAAATATTAACAAGGCAAACATCTCTTTCCTTTAAACTGTTTAACAAATACACGTGTGTGTGTGTGTGTGTGTGTGTGTGTGTGTGTGCACTAGTTCTGCAGGCCTAGTCTTAACAGGCAAAACTCGTGTCGTCGTCGTCGATAATCAACACATGCAAATATTGTTTTCCGTGACTCTCTGACATAGATCACCACTGTTGCTGTGAAACCGTTTTGTACTCATGCGCGGCCGCCTCACAGCAAGAAGGTTCCCCGGTTCGAGCCCTGGGGTAGTCCAACGTTGGGGGTCGTCCCGGGTCGTCCTCAGTGTGGAGTTTGCATGTTCTCCCCGTGTCTGCGTGGGTTTCCTCCAGGGCCCACGGTCCAAAGACATGTAGGTCAGGTGAATCGGCCTTACTAAATTGCCCCTAAGTGTGTGTTCGCGTGTGATGGCCTGGCGGCCTATCCAGGGTGTCTCCCCGCCTGCCGCCCAGTGACTGCTGGGATCGGCTCCAGCACCCCCGTGACCCTGAGAGAGCAGGATAAGCGGTTTGGATAATGGATGGATGGGTGAAGTATTCATAAAGGTAGAGATTGCTGCTTTCAAAGCAACGGCGCTTTATCCACAAGCTCCACTGTAACGCCGTGTGAGAGTATAACGTATCGCAGTTTATTATAGCACGTAAATGATATTTTTGCAACACCAACACTGAGCCTCGTTCACGACTTGGTGTCTAGATGTCTAGAGCCTTTCTACATGAGACAAGCTTGAGGAATAAAAAATAAATAAATCGATGAACGACTCTGCGAAGTGAACCACGAATAACCCCGTTGTTGCTGTGCGGTAGTTTTCACGGCAACATCGGCCTCATTTGTGAAATGATCTTGTGCAAACATTTGCTATGGGTGAGCTAGATTGCTCTTTTCACTTAGCCAAAGGGAGGCAAGCCTAACGAGGAGCTGCCGAGCCCGGCTTTCAAATTGTATGCACATGTTGATTGACAGACAGAAGGTACGCCTCTCCACTTCTCCGCCTCTCTGATTGGTTAGCTGGGCGAGGCCCGCTGTGAAACATTAGAGTGGTGGAAATATAGCTGCTGGAGGTTTCAAGTCCCATGTCAAAAACCCTAAACATTACCATTTCATCCATCCATCCATTATCCAAACCGCTTATCCTGCTCTCAAGGTCGTGGGGATGCTGGAGCCTATCCCAGCAGTCATTGGGCGGCAGGTGGAGAGACACCCTGGACAGGCCGCCAGTCCCCCCCCCCCCACTACACACCTAGGGGCGATTCAGTACGGCCGATTCACCTGACCCACATGTCTTTGGACTGTGGGAGGAAACCCACGCAGACACGGGGAGAACATGCAAACTCCACACACAGGACGACCCGGGATGACCCACCAAGGTTGGACTACCCCGGGGCTCGAACCCAGGACCTTCTTACCATTTAATACCATATCAAATGTGTCCACAATGCTAGCCGCTCGGGTGCTTGCGTCCCTCCCCCAGCCTGAAATGGCTTGAATCCTCTATCATTAACTTTCTAAAAAACATCTGAGGCTACCTTAAGATATGAAGGGAGTGATGCCACTGAGTCAGCCTCTCTTGAGATTGCCATAAGGAGCATTTTGAAACATTAATGGACCCTCTGCTGTAAATACAACCCGAGCTGAAAGTGATGTATTTCATAGCTCATAGACAACGAGGGCTTCCAGCATCATATTGCATGAGGGCGGGTCATACCCAGGTGCCAACATAAATCTGAAGGAAATCTTTAACATGTGGGGGTATCTGAATTGTGTTTTTATGGGGAATTTAATCATTTTGTATTTCTAAATGGCCAATTTTGCCCTTTCGAACCCCTTTATAAGCTATTAAAAGATATAAGGGAAATCATTTATACTGACAAAGCCGAATCAAATTTACATATTTATTAACTTGGTGAACTGCATGTATATCACACATCACATCACAATTACAAAGACCAATCTCCTGACTTCTTGAACTTTGCCAGGTTGCACAAGTCCTGCTTTGAGTCATTCTTGGACATCAGCCTCCTGCTGGTCTCCTGAGCCCTGATCCCTCCATCCCTCTTTTCCTGTGAGACGTGCTTAGCAGAAGCCTCAGTCACCATTTTAACAACCCTCTCAATGCTTTGTTGTGTGGCAAGGCCAGCTGAGCACCTCCATGGGGGTGTTGATGAAGTTCTTCACCCCCAAGATGCTCAGGGCGCAGGTAAGACGTGGCTCTGACCGGGCCTGCGTGATTACGGCCAAAATGATAATCACGGTTATTTTGATCAATATTGAGATCATGATTATTTATAATGATTATTCATTAATTTGGGGGGCAAAAATATTTTCATTGAGCTTTCACGTTTAAATAAACAGAGCACTGCTTTGATTTCCATGTTGTGCTACATTCCTGCTTATTAACAAGTCTTTGCATCAAAATAAGACAAGGTTCTTATTCACCTGAATTCAGTGCATCTCTTAGGAGCAAAATATAAATAAAATTGTACCCAAAAGATAGGCTAACTAAAAATAAATATGCTGTCACATAATGCAACCAAATGAAAACAATTCAGGCTTATGCAGAAAAGGCAATAATATAGTGTTTACAGGTTTTTGGCAAGAAAGACCAGCCTGGTAACATTTTCTGGCTTGAGAGACGAGCCAAGGCAGGTCACGACATTTCCCCTGGTGCTAAAGACTCTCTCTGAGGGGGAACTTGTGGCCGGAATGTACAATTACTTTTTTTTGTGTGCCAGTTTTGAGAGTCGAGGGTAGTCTCTGGTGTTCCCTCCACCAGTCCAGCGGGTCCTCCTCACTGTCAAGGTTGCCTAATTGTAGGTAAGACCGTAGCTCAGAGGCTATAGCTTGTTGTTCCTGGTGGGGTCTTGGTGTGGTTCCCTCAGTGGTCTTGAAGAAGCTCCCAAAGGGCTTCTTTTTCTTTGAAGTGGGTGCATCCTCAGCAGTCGCAACACGGGTATCAGTTGGGCCCATCTCCTTGAAAAGAGTATGGTAGATAAAATATGGATACCAAATTCAATCTAATGAAACATATTTTAACATCCATATCCAGAAGGTGGATAACAGCACATTACAGCACTTGATTTCATAGCACATTTTAATCCACTTCATTTCATTCATTTATAATAAATTCTGTATCTGTATGTAATCACAGTAATTACTACTGCCATGCCTGTAGGCGCGGTCCTCGCCAGCTCAGAAGTCAGTCTGGCTTGGATTAGAGCAAAATTGTCCTCGCTGATGTATCTCAGCTTGAACCTTGGATCAAGAGTAGAGACCGTGTCAAGCAGTTCTTGTGTCAGAGGATCCTTGTATTTTTCATCCAGGCAGCTCAGGCTTTTGGTCTTGATGGTGCATATTAGATCTGGATCATCATCCTTATAGAGGAGCTGAAAAGGTATTTATTTATTTTATCCAAAGGAGCTGAATCAAGTGCAACTGGACTTGGTATGTATCCGTGAAGACGTTTCGCCTCTCATCCAAGAGGCTTCCTCAATTCGTGCCTTTCTGACTAGACCAAGCTAGTTGCACTTGATTCAACTCCTTTGGATAACCATGACCTGGATGAATGAGAACGTTCACAGACATATTTATTTATTTATTTATTTATACTGGTGGCATTGATTTTTTTGTTAAAATGTAATTTTTCCGTTGACAAAATCCCAATTAAGTTAGCTAACTTCAATAGACAAGTTCTTTTAACTTGGGCATTGGTATATAAACACAATTTCAGTCCTCACAGGTACTTTATCTGGAATTTACTACTACTGCTACTGCTACTACTACTACTACAACTACTACTGCTACTACTTTCGGCTGCTCCCGTTAGGGGTCACCACAGTGGATCATCCGTTTCCACCTCTTCCTGTTCTCTGCATATAACTATATCTGGAATAATAAGGACATTTCATACAAAAATAAATCCCTGTTTTATCGCTCATTGCTTGACAATGGAATTCTACAAGTTGGTCAATTGTTAAATAGAAATGGTGAGTTACTGTTACATTCAGAATTTCTTCAAAAATTTAAGATGCCAATCACACCTAGAGAATACGCTATTATTTTCGATGCAGTTGCCATGGGTTCTGTTCAGCTTTTAAAGAGTTGTAACCTCACAGAAATGAACATTATTAGCTTTAAGCAGATCTTTGTTGGAGATACTGATATTGGAAATGAAACATGCAGTAACAGACACATCAGAAACGCCTTGGACTGTGTTTCTCCTCCTGAAGCAAGATTCTTTTAGTCTTCTATCGTGAGGGATTTATTCTAAACAATTATTGTATTAATAACAGTGAAAGACGTATCCTTCAAGTTCTTACATCGAATTAACCCTGCTAACGAAGTCTTGGAACGATTTAAGCTAAGTATGGAATATTTATTATGGACCAGACCAAACTCCGCCTTATTTCTAATTGATAGTATAGCCAGTTCTGGGGGTAGCCCGGGAACTGCCACAGCCGGGACGCGAACCTGTATCTCTCGCACCGCAAGCGCAACGTTAACCAGTCGACTAAAGGGTCCGACCAGTTAGTCAAGGACCAACGTGTCTACTTTTCCATGCACGTTACAATATTAACCTATTACAATTCTCTGGTCAAGCTGGAAAAAATAGAAAAGCAACAACGACCCGAACAATATTTGAAAAATATAAAATCATCGACTAATGCTACTTAACTATTAATCTGTGGCACCTTAATTTATTTTTTCCCTCCTCCTACGTATTATTTTGCTTCTACTGACTGTAAAGAGCTTCTTGCGCAATCCGTTTTTATTTCTATATAACTGATTTCCCTGGCAATTTGTTTCCTCTTTTTATTCTTTTTGTTTTTTTTAAACTTGTGTATACTGTTCTCTGAGTTCGATGTTATCAATAAAGTTTTGAGGAGAAAAAAAACAGATCGCCACCCTGTCCCGATTTAAACCCGCACCAACCTCAAAACGACAGCAGTTTATACATGGCCACAACTTTCTCGGGTTGCGGATTTTGGAATATTCTTTACAGAGTCAAACACATTAATAGAGAAACCGATTCTGTCACGCTGGTTTCTCCTATTTTCAAATAAACTTTATTGATGTCAACGGAAAGCACACAAAGACAAAACGTAACCGGTTATTTTTTCGCCCGGTGCGGGATTCGATACGGGTGTACTGCATCGCCAGTATCGAATCCCGCACCGGGCAAGAAAATAACCGGTTACAACAATATATGACACCAGGGGACTCAAAAATAAACCGCCCATTTCAAATATATCAACAATTTTGGTCACTTTATTGTGTTTAGAAGAGGAAATTGCTGAAATACACTGTAGGGTTTCTAGCATAAAAAAACAGCGAATAACGGTTTGCCGCAGGCCGAGTTTGCCGTATTTTTTTAGACGGCCAAATAGCGGGATGGTGACGGCGGACCTGGCAACCTTTGGCTGTCTTTTTTTTTTTTTTTGCAGCCCGCGAAAATCGTAAACAATACAGACATGGCGGAAGTCACGTTGGGCATTGCTAGCTACGCTACATCTTATACCGAACTGACGTTATAAAACGAGTCTAAGTTATTCTTACTTCATAATTTAGAAACCGTCAGATATGCGCGTCTGCTTAGTGACGCGAGCTCCGGTTCCGACTCGCCGTAACGCCGAGCGTCTCTACAAGAGCCCGAATAGAAGCGGTGCGCAGAGGGACGCTGCTGGTCGGTTCTAACACGGATGGATGACGTTACTGTTCAGTAGGTAAACTGGTTAACTGGCAGACCTGCAGATATGGATCGATACAATGAGGTGAAGACTCAGCTGAAAAACTGGGAGCAGTCGTTCGTCCAGCAGAACCAAAGGAAGCCCAACAAGGTAAACGAATAACAGGAGTCCGGCTGATGACAACTGCCATTAGTCGTTGTCTTAAAATGAATAAGCCACGACTTGGAACAACAGACACAAGGCTCCGACTTTATTGCTGTTCTGCTTTGTCTTCGTTTTATATGCCCCCCCCTCAACCGGGGGTCCGCGGACCCCTAGTGGTCAGTGGTGTAATTGCAAGGGGTCCGTGAAAATAAAATATCTTTAAAAAAAAGATCCTGTGACATTTATAGAAATAGGATTATTTTACTCAAATGTGACTGAGACCTTTATCTACCTGAGCTATAAAGGGTAACGGGACTTTTTTCTCTAATTATATCTGTTTCACAAGTGTAATTTATTGTATTTTAATAAGAGATCTCGCGCCCGTTTGCATTGTTAAAACTTACCGCATAAAAATTCTGTTGTTACATATATCTGAAAGTTACTGAATACATATTCTGTTTTGTTACATATATCTGAAAGTTACTGAATACATATTCTGTTGTTACATATATCTGAAAGTTACTGAATACATATTCTGTTGTTACATATATCTGAAAGTTACTGAATACATATTCTGTTTTGTTACACATATCTGAAAGTTACTGAATACATATTCTGTTTTGTTACACATATCTGAAAGTTACTGAATACATATTCTGTTTTGTTACATATATCTGAAAGTTACTGCACAAGAATTCTGTTTTGTTAACTATATCTAAGTTACAACTGAAAGCTCTTATTTTTGCCCCAAAGAGTGAATAAATGCTATAATGCAATTTAAAATGCAGTTTCTACTGTTTCTATCAAATTGCAACCCCCCCTCCCCCAAGATCAGGTGGAGGGGTCCTCAGGGTAGATCAAAAATACGCAGAGGGTCCAGGACCCCAAAAAGGTTGAGAACCACTGGCATAGACGACTAAGTGTCCATTATTGGGCGGTGCATTTTGCCTGCTTATGGGGATTTAAAATATCGCGACTGACGACAACCACAAACTGCAGTTTGAACCCATCATAAAACTGTATTGGGGAAAAAAAAGGATACAATAGTCTGCATTCGGTGTACAATGGGAAAGGACATTTGTAAAGTAAACTTTAATAGAATGGACTGTAACATGTTTCATGTATTTAATATAGTTATTTTAAAGATGGCCAGGAAAATGCACACGTGGGCCCCCCCATGCACATTATAAAATTTTTGCTAGATTTATGTTACTGTTATTCTCCATGCACTTTTTTTGCTTCCCTGTTTATTTTTTTATAGATAAGTACACCTGCAAGTGACAGCTTGGTCATAGTTTATTCCTTTCGTTAAATAAAATTTTGATATAATTTCCCCCCCCCGCTGTTACAGGAGGACATTGACAAAGCCCCAGAAGACACTAAGAGTAAGTGTAATTCATATATATATATATATATATATAATTTTCTGAGTATAGTTATGTCCCCTTTAGACTGTAAAACAAATACATAGATGAACATGGGTGAACACATATAATTGTGAGGTATAGTTAACCAACAAACAGCTCTTGTGAAACATATGACGTTTATTGCTGTATGGATCTGAAGTAATAGGGATTTCTTTCTGTCTGTTATTTCTATAGCCAGGACTTCTCATTCTTATATAATCATTTTATGGAGAAATTATTAACTTTTTTTGTGTGCATTGTGGGGTTGTGTTGCAGACCTGTATAAGGAATACCGCAGTTTAAAGCAAGCCAAAGAGGGCAGTGTCAGTGCCAATGGAGCCAAAGGACATGTTGAAAAGCACAGATCTACAGAAGAGACCAGTATAACCCAGAAGGTAGTGTGGAATGTATTTTGTGTATTTACATGTTTTATGATATTAAATTGCTAAAAAAAAACATGACAATTTGACAATCCTGACAAACTGTTCAAAATATGTGTGCCAATTCCAAGAAGAACAGAGTATAGTGCTGTGAACATGGTGTTGATAGTTAACATGATGAATTTAATTTAACTTACTTTGTATTCAGTGTCACCTGCTAATGTCTTATAACGAGCCGAATAAACATGTAATTGGTCTCAGCCCATAATTCTGCACTATAATTCTGATCTCATTGCATGCTGCTCTGACCGACTCTTTCTCTCCCCTTTTCTCACTCTGTTTTACGGTCTCATTCACTATTTCTCTCCATATCCTCCAACCTCCCATCCATCCATCCACCCAATTGTCCTTCCACCTACCTATCTACGCATATAGGACTCAGGTTGTTGGGGTACCCATCTTAACCGTAGCAAGCTCCCGGTGCCCTCTCCTGGTCTGACTTCCCAGGACAGGGAAGGTCTCAAGGCCTCTGCCCAGTACTATGGCATGAAGCTGAAAAACAACTTGGCCACTCTCAGTAAGGTAAGGAAGAGAGAAAAGACATTTAAGAGGGGGTAGCAGAGTGGCGTAAAGGTTGGCCAGGCTCCTCCATTACCAAGAGGCTCCATGTTCAATTCCTGCAACTGCTGCATGTCCCATGGAAATGTCCTTTAGCAAGAGACCCAGGGATGTCAAGTTTATGTCGGTGCTCACTCATTGTGAATTGCTCTGGACTGTAAGAGAGTTAATTTAAAAGCAAAGTTGTATTTTGTACCTTGCAAACCACCAGATCACACTCAAGAAGGTAGTAGGGGGAAAGACAGAGAATGGCTACAGCTACAATGAGCACAGGGTTTTCATCTTTATTCTAATTACGTTTGTTTTTTCAGGAGAGACCTATCTCATTGAAGAAATCTCTGACTCCCGGTTGCACGCCCCTGAAGTCCTGGAAGGAAAAACAGAATGGACAGACAAACGAAACTGCTGCTGACACAAACGCACAACCATGCACACCCACACTCACTGTGTCCAGCCTGGCTCTTTGCAGTCCTTTCACTCCAAGGTAAATCGATAAATAACAATGGATAAATAAATGGAAAAATGCCCATACCTTTTATGCTTTATAATGAAGTTGTAACTTAATACAATTTACCTAACAAGTGTTATGGAGTAGCATTGTTAAGAAAATATGGCTGCCAGTGGCAGTATTTCAAGGCAAGATGTGACTGTGGCCCTGAAAACACACAATCAATGCATATTTCCTTGACAATACCATCAACAGTTCTAGTGCAGCCATTTTAATTATTTCCTGCTAAAAGAGTATTGAATGAAATTTATTTAATCAGGAATATCCAGCTTGTCCATTCAATATTTTCATAACCAGGTACTGTAACTGTATATTCTTCCACAGAAGGGCCAGCACCTGCCCGGGTTCCCAGGCCACACAGTTTGTCTGTCCAGCGGAGCCTGAAGAGCCGTTTGAACCATTTCAACCCACCCTCATGTCTTGTGATGAACCTTGCAGTGCTGCTAAAAACAAAAATGATATTAAGAGTGATAATGATGGTAGTGTGAGAATCAGCAGTCACCATGCATCTAATTTAGCTTTGTCCCCAGCTACACCCTTAGTCCTGGTCCCAACAGTATCTCCTCCAGGAAGCGAAGGAACTTCAAGAGGAGGTATAGGAACTTCAGCAAAATTAAATGAAAGTGTGGGAGGCTCAGGAGATACAGTAGGAGATTGTGAAGCTTTAGACGCTCTGAAGGGAGATGCTGGTAGTGTGCCTGGTGTTGGTGTCCGAGCTTTGGCTGGTTTCGGAGGTGGAAAAGGAGGTGTTGTTGTCACAGGAAGGTCCCCATTGGTCAGCAGGCTGAGTTTGGTGGACCGAGGCTGGCTGGAGAGATGTCAGGTGTTTGGGGAGGTGGAAGAAGGAGAGAAACCTGGAGCAGGCAACCAAGTGATAAAACTGCACACAGGAGGAGGTGGAGAAAGAGGAGGAGACAAGGGAGCAGAGGGAGAAGAACTGGAAGGCATAATGGGAGCTAACGGAAAGGGGAAAGTAGGGAAGAAAGAAGTAGGAACAGCTGAAGGAGAAAGAGGAGAAGTAGGCATGGGAAGAGGGGGAGGGTTAAAGACCTTCTCTAGTGATAGAGCAGTGAGTGACATGACACGGAAACCTGCTGCCCACTTAACTAGAAAAAGCAGAAGAGGAGGTGAAGAGATGGAGGTAGAGAAGGGAAGAGTGGAGGATGTGGAAACGAGATTGTGTAACGTACCAGAAGAAGAGGAAAGTGCGGTTTGGCTGGAAACAAAAACACCAAAGAGGAGAGGTAAGAAGAGACAAAGAGAGGGAGAGGACAATGAGGGAGGGACAACCGAAAAAGAGGGAGGGGCGAGGAAGAGGCAGAAGAAGGGCGGAAAGAAGGTGGCAGGCTCTGATGAAAACACTACAGCCCAAGGAGTGGGGAAGAAGAGGAGGAGAGCAAAGACAGATGAGGGAACGAAAGAAGAGGTGAAACAAACCAAGGAGCCAGAGAAGGTGAGGAAGGAAATCTGTCTGTCTGTCTGCCTGCCTGCCTGCCTGCCTGCCTGCCTGTCTGTCTGTCTGTCTGTCTGTCGCTGGCTGGTGTTAGCTGCTAATTCTTGTTTTTCCACTTCAAGATTACTTTAATTGTCCCTAGGGGAATTTGTCCTGGACATAAAGGCTGCCACATAAAATACAATATTGTGCAGTAACAGACATAAGGCGCATTCAAATACGTGCAACACAGCCCCTCATTTCACATCCTCCTTATGTTCTAAGTTTCGGAGATTCACTGATTGAGGGATGAAAGAGTTTTTATACCTGTTCAGGTATCTTTTTCTGTATTTAATTGGAACCCTGTAGCGTCTACCTCAGGGGAGCAGTTTCTATTCTGAATACAGGACGTGAGGCGTAACCTACAAAAAGACTCACTGGTCTGTCACCTTAATGTAGCAAATTCGGGGGGCAGCCCGGGAACCACTGCAGCCGGGACATGAACCTGGGTCTCCTGCACCACGGGTGACTGCGCTAACCATTCAACTAAAGGGTCCAACCTGGCTGTGGTGGTTCCCGGCTGCCCCCCGAATTCGCTACATTGGTGTCAGAAGTGGGATTCGTGAGACCATCGGAAGCACGTGTGCACAGAGGCGTGAGGGAGCTGATATGCTGAAGTCAAGTCAAGTGGCACTTCCCAAAGGAGGGGGGTAATGTAACAATCGCAGAAGAATAGACTTGCTAGCCCTTGGCTAACAGGGCGGACCCTTTGATTGACTGGTAAATGTAGTTGCCCATGGTGCAGGAGAGACGGGTTTGCATCCCGGCTGTGGCAGTTCCCGGCTGCCCCCCTGAATTCGCCAGCTCCCCTGAATACTCCCTTGGAGGCGTGGAGGGAGCTGATATGCTGAAGTCAAGTCACGTTTCCCGAAGGAGGGGGGTAGTGTAATGATCAAGGATGAATAGACTCATTAGCCTTTGGCTAACGGGTCGGACCCTTTAGTCGACTGGATAACGTAGTCGCCCGTGGTGCAGGAGACATGGGTTCGCGTCCCAGCTGAGCTGAAGAGTGTTGTGATCAGAATTGGACGGCAGTGGTTTGGCTCTAGCTGTATATGTGTTTTGGATATTGCCATAATACTGTTCAAACCCAGGTAAAGACATTTCAAGTTTGCAATTGTTGAAATCCCCCAAAATGAGCATGGGCGCTTCTGGTGTATGTTGCACCTGTCTATGTATACAGTCCGCCACTTGGGCCGCAGCTCTCTGCTTTTCCACTTGGGGGCACATAAACAGCACAAATCACAATGTTCTCAAACTCCATTGGAAAGGAAGAACGATGTGAGACTCAAGCATAATAGCTCAGTGTCCGGCTTACAGATAGTCTCTCGTGTAGTGTATTGCCTACACCACATGTCATTAATATAAACACGTAGTCTTTGTCTTACCCGACTCAGAACTCCTATCAGAACGTGCCAGGCAAAAGCCATCTGAATCAATGAGTGAGGTAAAAATGTCCTGATGCAGCCAAGTTTCTGTAAAAACTGATACATGACTCACAGTACTCATAGCAGGTCCTGGTGTAAAGTTTGAGCTTGTCCATCTTATTCCTCTGGGAGCGCGCATTACACAGGATCATCGATGGCAAGGGTGGCCTATTCCCTCTTCTGCGTAGCTTCTGTCTTTTACTCCCTGTTGTTTTGACCCTCTGGTGTTGTCTCTAAGGCCTTTCCCCATTCTCAGACTGGTTGTCTCACCATCGGTACCTCCGTGGTCTTTATAGTTCCTTGGGCAGGTAGGCAAAGAGCTGTATTCTTGCCCTGCTGGAGGTTTGCAGTGGCAAGAACGTTTCCCTGTCCTGGTTGTTTCCGTGGAATGTAGTTTGACCACGGCTTACTGTGAAAAGCAGCAAAAGCAGTCCCGTGCAGAGAAATCTCAAAAAGCTCGCCATTTCACAGTGTCACATAACATTAACACAAAAACAGAAACCAATATTAATCACTCAGTCATGATTAAAACACAAATTATGTAGCAGCACAATTGTCCGGGTTGCCTACGGAGCAGCACCACCGGAAGTTGCCAACAACTTGACTTTTTTGAGTGTTGGTAGGAACACGTGTGTTGTGTTTGAGGCACGTCATGTGCTCTTGACATCTTGTGTTTGAAATCCAGCATACAGCGAGTGACAGTATTTGTTACTCACACCATATTCCTCCCATCTCACCTCTAGCTCCTCCCACTGTGCTACTTAGAATTTTTTTTTCCTTCCCCTTTTTTCTCCCTAATTGTATCTGGCCAATTAGCCTACTATTTTGAGCCGTCCTGGTCGCTGCTCCACCCCCTCTGCCAATCTGGGGAGGGCTGCAGACTACCACACATGCCTCCTCCAATACATGTGGAGTCGCTAGCCGCTTCTTTTCACCTGACAGTGAGGAGTTTCACCAGGGGGACGTAGCATGTGGGAGGATAATGCTATTCCCCCCAGTTCCCCCTCCCCACCAAACAGGCGCCCCGACCGACTAGAGGAGGCGCTAATGCAGCGACCAGGACGCATACCCACATCTGGCTTCCCTCTCACAGACACGGCTAATTGTTTCTGTAGGGACGCCTGACCAAGCCGGAGGTAACATGGGGATTCGAACCAGTGATCCCTGTGCTGGTAGCCAGTGGAACAGACCACTACGCTACCTGGACGCCCTTAGAATTTATTTTATTTATATATTTTGTTTATAGTCAGTTTTCATATACCAGAAATTTGACGTGGTCTAGCAAAACAGAGATGTCTTAACCATTTAAGTGTTGTTTTTTTTTTAATAAATTTATTTCTGATTTCTCCCAATTTAGTGGCCAATCGATCCCTATTTTAATTCAAACACCCACCCTCGTACTGCATGCGTTCGCCAACTGCATCTCTCCGGCCGGCAGTCTCGAAGGAGATGCCTCCCCACTTTCGTGACAAGGCGACTCCAGGCCGAACCACTGTTTTTTCCGACACAGAGACGCATTCACGTGATGAACACAAGCCGACTCCGCCCCCCTCCCGAAGACAGCGTTGCCAATGATTGCTGCTTCATGGAGTCTGGCCATTGTCGGAATAAGTGTTGTTTTTTATGATTTGGATTAGTGGAAATAATAACTGTCCTTCTTTGTCAAGGTTCCCCAGGAGAACCTGTTTGGAGAATTGGATGAGGACATGAAAGTTAACAAAGCTCAATACACAGCGTCTGCCAGAGGGAGGTAAGACCAACATCCTCGATCCAAAGCCGTTATCTCTCAGGACAATTGGGACAACTTGAACAACTTGGAGATGTTTGAATGAAAAAAAAGATCATTAATACTCCTGGGCTGTCATGAGACTTCATGGTAGGCATCTTTAGACATTAGCTGGCTAAATTGAATCGGATTTTGTAGTAACTTCAAGAAACTTGAGTAAAAATGTGTTTCCTATAATTGATATGTTGTTTCCTAGCTTTTATATGGCGGGTGTCCTTTACATCGGACCAGATCCTCTGTCAGAATGAGTAGGAGTCTGTAAAGCAGATGCTAAAGTTCTGACATCAAGGTTTAAAACATCCCAACAAGTGTGACATCATGGAAAGGTTTTCACTTGGGTCCTCTTCTTATTACTTAAATGATGTGGAAGAGTTGTGCATAGATTTGTGTAGTACTGATGGGGCTTGTAATACATTGATGCAAGAATGACTAATCAAGCTGACTTCAGCTCCAAAAACATCCTGATGCCTGGTGAGGGCCACAGGCATCCTGTGATTAGTGGCACAGTAGCACAGTGCCATTTGTTCAAGATTAGAATTGACTTCCTCCACAAACACCACAGAGGATGCCATTGGATCAGGTTAACACACAAGTTTTCTTTCTTTTGTTTGGGGGGGCGGTATTTTTTCCCTCCTTTTCTCCCCAATTGTACCCGACCAATTACCCCATTCTTCTGAGCCGTCCTGGTCGTTGCTCCACCCCCTCTGCCGATCCGAGGGCTGCAGACTACCACATGCCTCCTCCGATACATGTGGAGTCGCCAGCCGCTTCTTTTCACCTGACAGTGAGGAGTTTCACCAGGGGGACGTAGCGCGTGGGAGGATCACGGTATTCCCCCCAGTCCCCACTCCCCTAAGAGGTGCCCCGACTGACCAGAGGAGGCGCTAGTGCAGCGACCAGGACATATACTCACATCCGGCTTCCCACCCACAGACACGGCCAATTGTGTCTGTAGGGACGCCAGCGATCCCCATGTTGGTAGGCAACGGAATAGGCTGCCATGCTACCCGGACACCCACATACATGTTTTCTAACTAAGCCTACATTTTAACAGCAATTCTCCATAGCATAGCTAACACTCAGTGTTAAAAGTACTCAGATTGGCATTTATTACTATAATACTACTAAGTATTCATACGTGTACTTAGGCAAAAAACAATAGCATTCATACGCCTCTTGTAGCATTATGATGTATTTGTGTAATTATTGTTTCATTTGGACAGATACACCAAAAACTCAGATGGAAACTTTGTTAAGATTAACCTAAAGAAGAAATCTCATGTCAAAGGATATGCCCTGAGGGGAGCTGGTCTTCGCAAACAAGTAAGCTGGTTTTGTGTATGTGTCATAGCCTCTATTGTAGTCTGGGGTTTCGGATATAAAGTAAGCCTTTGTACTCTCAAATACAAGTACAAGTATAATTATGAATTTCTGTGTGATAGATAGACCACATACACATAAATTATATCATGTATGTCTGCGATTGAATGTACTCAAACGTGCTGATAAAAGCTTGTGTGTGTTTCAGATGTACATGCAGAAGTTTCAGCTAAAAGGAGAGCGTTTTGGTGGTGGAGGTGGGCTGTTTGGTAGAGGGAGGAGGGGTGGGTTCAGAGGGGGGTTCAACCGCCTTGGAGACACCTGTTACAAATGTGGGGGAACAGGCCACTGGGCCATTGACTGCAAGGGACGAGGTGAGAGTGAGGGAGACACATATACACATATACACCCCCATCCATGCACACTCAAAATCTGTAGAAAGAGGCAACTAGATGGATTCTTATTTGTTTTTGTGTTTGCCCCAAGATACCTGTTGCATAAAATCTAATGTAGAAATAAACTGACATCAACGATGCAGAGGGTGGAGGACAAAGAAAAGATCCTGAGTGTTAAATTTCTGACCCCATGTATCTGTTTGGTGCATTAGACATAGACTTGTCAGCAGCCCCAAAATTCCTTGGAAAGAGCGATGCAGTTTTTCCAAAATATGGGGAAAAGAAACCATGGCACAAATAGTTATTATCTTCTAAAGATGCACCTTTCTGTATTACACCCAAAGGTCAAATTTGAATTTTTGCTATTGACATTCATGGGTTCGAGCCTTGGGGTAGTCCAACCTTGGTGGGTCATCCCGGGTCATCCTCTGTGTGGAGTTTGCATGTTCTCCCCGTGTCTGCGTGGATTTCCCCCGGGGGCTCTAGTTTCCTCCCACAGTCCAAAGACATGTAGGTCAGGTGGATTGGCCGTAAAAAAATTGTCCCTAGGTATGAATGGGTGTGTGTGTGTGTGTGTGTGTGTGTGTGTGTGTGTGTGTGTGTGTGTGTGTGAGAGATGGCCTGGCAGCCTGTCCAGCGTGTCTCCCCACCTACCGCCCAATGACTGCTGCGATCGGCTCCAGCATCCCCACGACCCTGAGAGCAGGATAAGCAGTTCAGATAATGGATGGATGGACATTCATCTATACCTCCCACCTCTGTATTGTAGCCCCGCCCCCTCCAGTGACTGAGGACCAACCAGCTGTCGATGAACTGTTTGAACTGCCAACCTTGGAAGAGGTCGCGAGGGCAACAGGGACCCTGCAACCCCAACCTCTGGGTATGTCTACTCAGTTTACTGCCTGCTATATGAAGTTTACTGCCTGACTGCATCATTTCAGACTGTACTGGTTTCTGAATTTATTACCAACATAGACATATTTCATTACAATAATAAAACTGAAATTTAGTTTTTCTTCCTATTTGCTGCCTGCTTCTTAAGATGAATAGTCCCTTGCTGCCCACTTGCCTTTAAAGTCAAGATGAAATGAAAATTGCCTTTTAACCCTTGTATATCACATCCCCGGTCATATTGTGCACCTATTTAATATTTGTTATGGTCCACATCTGAGCTCATAGCAAATAAGGTAAACACGCGAGGGATTAACTAAAACAAAGGAATTTATGTAACAGTAGTTAGTTTTGTTTGACTAAGATGACAAAGAGGCAATTTTACCAGATAAAGCTGGCAGGTAGAGCTACTGCCAAACAAAATGCTGCAAGAGGAGAGGTAGCCTCTCAATTGCCAGGATGGGCAGGTGTTTTATAGCCTATTGGAGACAGTGGCCAGCTGCCTCCACTCCCCTGTTTACCTCCAGCTCCCCCCACACCAGGAACCTGCAACACGCAAAGACAAACGGCAACAAACACACAAGCCTGGCAGAGGCCCTGGGGCCATCACACAATATATGCCACAAAAAACAAAAAATCCTTTGTATTTTTATATAAAATTCAATCGTGTTTTCTTCATTTAAAACAATATGATGCATGCTTACATAGGCTTGAACCAACCAGTTTCAACCAATAATATCATGACATCCACCCATCAATCAATCTTCAACTTTTAGCGGCACAGAGATAAGATTCATTAGTTAGCTAGTTAGCAACACACCCACTTTCAACATTCAGATCATATTCCTGTCGTTATGTCCCGCTTGTCTATCCTGTTTCACTCAGAAATACGCCACCATATGGAAATCAGATACTCTCGCAATGCCGTTTCAGCTGGACTTCAACTTCAAATCTTAAATATATCTTCTTTTTTGGGGGGGGGGTCCTCCCTTTTTCTCCCAAATTGTACTTGGCCAATTACCCCACTCTTCTGAGCCATCCCGGTTGCTGCTCCACCCCCTCTGCTGATCCAGGGAGGGCTGCAGACTACCACATGCCTCCTCCATTACATGTGGAGTTGCCAGCTGCTTCTTTTCACCTGACAGTGAAGAGTTTCGCCAGGGGGATGTAGCACGTGGGAGGATCACGCTATTTCCCCCCCAAAACAAGCGCCTCGACAATCAGAGGAGGTGCTAGTACAGCGACCCGGCTTCCCACCCGCAGACACGGCCAATTGTGTTTGTAGGGACACCCGACCAAGCCGGAGGTAACACGGGGATGCGAACCGGCGATCCCCGTGTTGGTAGGCAATGGAATAGACCACTACGATACCCGGATGCCCAAATCTTAAATATATCTTAACTATCAACTACAAACCAAGTCTGTGAGCTTACAGCCTACTCCCAGTCAAAGTTTACAGCTTGCTTCTGCTAAACCAAATTTTGTATGTTTCACCTACTTTCAAAGCATGCAGTAAATGTACTTGATTTAGTTAGTTTATTTGTTTTGTGAATTAACTTCCTGTTTGTTGACCTCATACTCTGGCTAATGCGTTCTGGGTGTGTGCTCTCAAAGCATATTCTCTCTATATTATCCTGTTTGCACTGTGTGTCTATTCCTGTATGTGTGTAGACGCATCCAAAACACATCTGTATGTGTCTAGGTTTGTCATTCTATATCCATTTTCGTTTGATTGTGTGACTCAGTGGCTTCTCCCAGTGGCAAAGAGGAACAACAGCACCGGGAAGAGAAAGGGGAGGATAAACACGGAGGTGAGATGTTGTTGAATGTGATTCGTCCAGACTATGAACGGCCTGAACCTCCCCCTCCCATGGAGCCATTATATAGTCTCAGAGAAGATGGGAAAGTCCAAGGTAAACACACTTAAATGCCTACACAAAATATGTTTGTGCAGAAAATATGTTTGTGTTTGTGCGTCTACATACAGACACATGCTCCTGTGGCAATAAATACAGAGATTTAACTATCTGCATCTTGTATTATGCAATCCCCATATTGTTTTATATGGTCATGTAAATGGGTCCAGCACCAAGCCGATTTGGTTCAGTACAATGATTTTTGAGTTTTACTTACAGCCATCGTCATGCACACTGTTTCATCAGTAGGGCTGTTGCATAGGTTAGGAAGCTACAGGGTAAATTGTGATAATACATACATACAATAAAACACAAACTCATCTAATTTTGGTCTTGTTCCTGTTTCTGTGTGTGTGTGTGTGGGTGTGTCTAGCAATGCCTGCTGAAGTGTTTGCGGCTCTGAGAGACTTTGGCTACCAATCATTCCGACCAGGGCAGGAGGAAGCCATTATGAGGATACTGTCAGGTTTGTCCAGACATACAAACACAGACAAAAACAGTATCTACTTTCTCTCAATGTTTTTCCCCACACTGAACCGTTTCAAGTTGTGGGGGCAGAATCTCCTCTACTTCTTGATACGTCATAGTGGGTCTTCCCATACAGCCTTAGATGTTCTCATCCCCAGTATGGTCTCTGGATGTATTTGCAATAAAATAGCAATAACTAGAGATATCATTGGTGAAATCTGAAAGACCAAAAACCTTGTGACCACAGGAGTCATTGATTTAAAGTGCCCTTGAGCAAAGCGTCCTTGCTTTTCTCTCTCTCTCTCTCTCTCTCTCTCACTAGGCCTCTCTACTCTTGTTGTGTTGTCAACTGGGATGGGCAAATCACTGTGCTACCAGCTGCCAGCCTATCTTTATGCCCAGCGATCAAAATCCATCACTCTGGTCATCTCACCGCTGGTCTCATTAATGGATGATCAGGTATACACAAACACACCTACACTGTTTTTTATTTGCCTCAATTGGATAGCAATAGTGAAGTGGCAGACAGGAAAAAAAGGGTAGAGATGATAGAGGGGAGAGATGGGTATGGCATGCAACAAAGGTCCCTGGCTGGAATCGAACCAGGGACATTGCGGCTATGTGGCATGCGCCGTAACCACTTGGCCACCGGGGCGCTACGTGCACACTATTGTTGAGGAAAAAGTGTAGCCTCTGTCTGTTTAAATGTGGTTCATAAGGAGAGATGTTTATTGCATATGTACTATGAGCCAGCATAACAGAGAGCACAAGTCTATCAGAACAGGCTGAATGCGAGTAAAAGTAGTAGAAGATGCAAATAAATCAGTATGACGGCCATGTTTAGAGACCCTCTGTGGGTCGAGGTCGGCCTGGAAAAAGATTATTAAATCACATGATGGTCTGTCATGGCCATGGCCAGACATAAGAGAAAAGTCAAATTTGTTTTGCTGTTGTACCTTGGTGCTTTGGGATGCAGTTAACCAAGTCTGGTGTGTGTGTGTGTGTGTGTGTGTGTGTGTGTGTGTGTGTGTGTGTGTGTGTGTGTGTGTGTGTTGCGTGTGAACTCGTGTATCTGTTTGCGTAGTTGTCCGGCCTGCCAGCTAAGCTGAAGGCCGCCTGTATCCACTCCAACATGACCATGAAGCAGAGAGAAGCTGCGATAGAAAAGGTGGTGTACACACAGCAGTGATATCAAAACCCATGCTTGAATCATAAACAAGAGTTTAAAGACTGATGAATAAATGAAGAGTAAATGCTACCATTTCCCTATGAGAGCGCCAACACTTCTGATCCCCATACCAACATTTAGGGAATTAGAAACTGTCTAAAATCTCTAGTACAAATTCAAAACTTCCCCCGAAAACTTGTCCTTCCCATACGCTGTCCCTCTTATTGTAAACACTGCTAACTTTGTTGTTGTCAAAGTTGTTTTTGCATGGGCTATTGCATAATTCAGGAATAGTTCTTGTTAGTTGAAGTCTGCCCCTATTTCATCACTATTTTCCAGGTGAAGTCAGGGGAGGTGTGTGTGTTGCTCCTGTCTCCTGAGGCCTTGGTGGGTGGAGGTGGTTCCGGTTCAGGCTGTCTGCCCCCGGCTGAGCAGCTTCCTCCTGTGGCCTTCGCCTGTATAGATGAAGCTCACTGTGTTTCGGAATGGTCGCACAACTTCAGGCCCTGCTACCTGAGACTCTGCAAGGTGTGTGTACATGTGTGTTAGCTCTTAAAGGGAGACTTGTGCTTTAAAAACGAGTATCTTGTTAGGGGGGGTGCCATTTTTCTTCATCTAGTTCCATGTGTCACTTTAAATGGCGTTGTTTGTGCTCTTGCAACTTGTTTTCCTTTCTCCTGGTGTGAAATTGGTGTCGCTTGTGTTCCAGACTAGATGATGGGCCAATTTAAACATGTCTTTTTAATTTATTCAACAATATTCAACAAGCTATATAGTGGGAGGGTCATTCTGTTCTCTGATGCGAAATAGACTATTTGTGAACTCATACCTCGAGGGTCGGATTGAACCATTTTTTGCTAAAGATATCTTACCCATTTAAGTCCAAACGACAAGTTATGAGGACTTCTTTGGCATCAGCTGATTCTAGGGCCACTGTTGTCAATCGGCAGCCAATCATGTTCATGAATTGCAATATGCCCAGCTACAACATACTGGTGCTTGAGTCTGCTGTTGGATTGCTCAAACTGGTCACCAGACACTCGTGACGAACACAAACGTTTTTGCAGGTACTAAGGGAGCGCCTTGGCGTGCGCTGCCTGCTGGGCCTCACAGCCACAGCCACCCTGTCCACCGCTCTGGACATAGCTCGCCATCTGGACATCAGGGATCAAGACGGCATCTCCGTGAGATCTGCTGCGGTGCCTCCCAACCTGCAGCTGTCTGTGTCCATGGACAGGGAAAAGGATCAGGTAGGATCCCTCAGTGGCTGTTTGGACTGGCGTAACGCAGGAAATATCTGTTGGATGTGTTGGAATACTGTGCCTGTGCACTGTTCCACGATGTGGGGTCTGAGGGTGCCTTTAGAATTAAGGGAAAATTATGAAATAATTGCCCGGCTCAAACACGTTTGAGCTGGGGTTTTAGATATTGAGTTTGTACTTTCAGTCGGTAGAGGTCTCCTACCAGCGTGGTCTGCCACATCTGCTCATTTAGCCACCACAATTGTGTTGCTTCTTGAAACTCACCAACACTCACCAAGCCTTATTCTTCTGCATTTACGCTATCATTTTTGCAGGGTTTGCCCTTCCTGACTGTTTATTAGCAAGTACAAAAACATTTATGATTTGGATATTTGTGGTTTAGCAGTTGTCTTAAATACACCAGTGATAGAAAATGTCAAAAGGGACATTTGTTTGCATGTATCAGGATTGTAGCTCGAACTCTCTTCTAACGTTATTTTCCACATTCTGTTTCTCTATTTACCCTTCCATCGTTTCCTCCCAGGCTTTAGTGTCCCTTTTGAAAGGTGACCGTTTCGGTTGTCTCGACTCCATCATTGTCTACTGCACCAGGAGAGAGGAGACGGCTCGCGTGGCAGCACTGCTGAGGACCTGCCTGCAGGGAGTGGTACTTCGAGAAAACAGCCACAGCAACACCAGTGGCAAGACACAAAGCAACCCGGTGGGACAGAAAAAGAAAGAAATGGGTAAGGGGAGTTTTTTTTCTAACTTAACTGTGAAATATGTTTTTTTGTGTAGATTTTAGCTGGCATTTTTTTCTTTCTCTAAACACTTGGAAAGAGACAGGAGACATGGGATTGAGAGATGCATAGATGGGCATGGTTAGGCTGCTAGGAAATGCAAAGAAACAGTTCCTGTTGTGAGCCCATATGGAGGGCAGCACCTTATATGGGAATGTTAATTTATTACAGCTGCTCAAAAACTTTTTACTTCATTTTGCATTTGTACATGTTCCCACTATTGTTCCACTATTCCCCTCTATTTTTCCAGCCAGAAAGAAGATCCGTAAACCCTTGAAATGGCAGGCTGAGTCCTACCATGCTGGCCTGTCTGCGTCGGAGCGCCGTCGTGTCCAGAACAATTTCATGTGTGGGGAGCTGAGGGTGGTGGTGGCTACGGTGGCCTTTGGCATGGGTCTGGACAAATCAGACGTCCGCGGTATCGTTCACTACAACATGCCCAAGGTGGGTTGTTCCTTGTGCCATTAAAGGTGCAATGTGTTATTTCTGTCTGAGAGCTAATCGCTCTTCTTATTCAGCAATGCGAATAACAACAAAATATCAAAATAGGCTCTTGAAATTTACACAGTCAACTAGAATTTAGTTGTACCTTTAACACGAAAACTGTTGAAACCCAAGCACTGCTGTTAGTTTCAATAAGGTACAATTTAAAGTTAACTGGTTGCCCTGTAACACAGTCTTTATCTGTTCATCTTCTCTGCATGGTTAAAGTGGCAGTTAGTAATTGTTATTTCAGAGCTTTGAGAGCTATGTTCAGGAGATTGGGAGGGCGGGCAGAGATGGAGATCCGGCTCACTGTCATCTCTTCCTGGACCCCGAGGTGAGTCGTTATTTTTGGATCCATGTGGGATTTTATACTGAGCACCAGGCTAACGTTGGCCTAAAACAGTGGGTGGATTAGTTGAAATTAAGAATGTGCGACAAACAGTCTGACCCATTGATTTGATGAAGATTTATTTTGCTCAGCTAGCTCACCTCAAAATATTCAAATATGTTGCTAAACTAAATGGGGTATTTAAGATTAATGAGTTAAGACAGGCTTTAAAAGTACCATGAAATAACTTGGGGGCATAGTTTGTATATGATAATCAAATTTAGAACCGAACTTCAAGATTTTTGTTATATTTCTATTTCATATTGCCTCAATATGGTACAATTTCAAACTTGAATGTTGTAGATATGCATTAATTTCAAAAATTGTTCATTTTGCGCCAATGTATTAACTTTAGGTGAGATGAAATTTCATTGGCCGAGAGCCCAATCTGATCCAGGTTCTAATAAAGGAGGGGCTAGCTGATTAGTCCTTTTTCAGATAAATACAGTGGACTATTACCTTTCTTTCCATATTTTTGTTTGTGTTCTTATCACATCTCACTGCTTTTTCTTTGTTTACACCAAAAACGTGGATCGTAGATTAATTCATTGTGTGTGTGTGTGCGTGTGTGTGCGTGTGTGTGCATGCGCGCATGTATGTGTGCAGGGAGGGGACCTCCATGAGTTGCGTCGTCATATCTATTCAGATACTGTGGACTACTACACAGTGAAGAGACTGGTCCAGAAAGTCTTCCCTCCATGTAAATGTCGACAGATACACCAGAAACAGCAAGACCTAGCAAAGGTATATGTATATGTATATGTCTGTCTTTCTGTCTCTCTCCTCCCCTAAAACAAGTCCAACAGAAATGTTCTGAAAGTGATAATTCTGTGACAGTATGCAGAGGACATCGGGGATGCTGAGCTGCTGGAGATGATGGACAGCTGTGATCAGAACACTCCTACCCAGCAGGATATGGTGAAGTCCATAAGCCCTGGTCAACACAGAGATGTACCATCACCTCCACCTGCAGTGGTAATTGAAGACATGATAATATTCAACAACATCCTTTCACATTAGCATAGAAGCTTTCACTCTCACAGTAATGTATTAAAGAGTGTATTTCACCTTGTGTAGAAAGCACATTAGTCTGCAGGTGAGGGAACTCAGACATGTCATGCGAACTTTTTAATGACAAGAATGTTAATTTAGGTTAAATTTACATAATTTACTGTAGATTCAGACTTTACCAGTGATGTTGGTTCCATTGGTGTGTGTCAATAAACATATAATCAATCAGTCTTTATTCTCCAGGTCAAGGTCATACTTATTCAGTGGGTACAATAATAAAAGCTATGTGAGGAATGAACAGTAAGGCAGTTGGTAATATGGCATGCCATAAAATTTTGAATGACTTGTACCTTGATACCATACCTTCGTACACATGGCCCTCCATGGCACATGGTTGCGCATCACTGATCTAGATCAGTCACCTGCAGACATGTATCCCACAATCTGTTTTCATTTTGTTACCAAGGTACCCGAATAATGAGTAAGACTACACTGTGGAAAACTTTTGATTCTGTTCAAAGTTGCCATCACCTCCCCAGGCCGAGGACGGGCCACTACAACAGAAAGGAGATGAGAGGGAGGAGGGAGAGAAAGAGGAGGATGAAACGGAGAGGGCAACGAAACACCAGGACGTGGAAGCAGCAGAAGCCAATGATTCGCTGAGGGATCAGAAAGTGGAGCTGATGGAGAGCAATGATTGGCCGAGAGAGAGGGTGTGTCACACTCATGAGAGGGCTATCCCCATCCAAGAAACTGTTGAAGCTCTGGACATCACAGAAGAGGGTGTGTAAAAACATACACAGGGACATGTACACAAACAATGTAATGAACAAATCAATCATTATTAAGGAAGGTTGCTGTAAAGGGCAATATGTTGATGATTGATGGATGTAAGGATACACAAAATATTGCAAATAGATGGACAGATACACACTCCTACATACATGATATATCTATATATTATATATATATAAATCTCTCTTGCTTTCTCTCTCTCTCTCTCTCTCTCTCTCTCTCTCTCTCTCTCTCTCTCTCTCTATATATATATATATTTATATATATAAAATAAGGGGACTGTTAATGGGGTTTTTGAAACCAAACTTGACTTGGTAAGCATGACCTTGCTGAAGTGTTGTGTCTGTTAGGTGGTGAAACAATTCCACCTGTGCACAGATCAGGAGATAGAAACATCAGAGTTTTTTAAGTCATGTTTTTAATGGCTGGCATTTCATATGAAAGAAAAAGATAGACATAGTTTCTCATGCATAAATTCGGTGAGTACAGACCCACCTGCTTGTCCACAGTGTTGTGATAGTTTCATCCCTCTACTGTTTATTGACACTAGGATGTAAGTGCAAGTGGCGAACAATAACGTCGTTGTTCAGTCTTTGAGGGAAAATTTGTCCTCCGTCAAGGGAGGAAAACAGCTATCATAACTCCATTCTCAAAGATGGTCAATGGCAGTGACTGGAGGTACTGTACTCTGACAGTATACACTTGGTGGGGCAGTCAAAGGGTTTAGCTTGCTTAAAAATAAAACAGTTTGACATGTCAGTTGAACATATACACTGATGAGACAAAACATTATGACCACTCACAGGTGAACTGAATAATATTGATCATCTCCAAACAAGGGCACATGTCAAGGTCTGGGTAGATTAAATGGTAAGCAGTGAACGATCAGGCCGCTCTGGTGGCCGAGCGGAATAAACCGCCATTCTTTCAATCCGCTCGTCATGTGGCTGGGAGGTTCATATCCCAGACTCGCAGTAACCGGTCCCGGCCAGAGCGCTCACGGGCTAAGGCATTCATTAGGCCACCCTTACTCGAGGGATAGTGGGTGTAGATCGGTGTAGTGTTCGGGGACTCGTCGTTCTCCAGCGACCCCTCTGGCCCACCCCGGCGCCTGAAGCCAAGCAACTGAAAGCATTCTCCCTACACCTTCGCGGCCTGAAGGTGATGCAATCCATGCGAGGCTTCAGTGTGTAAAATAGCGAGAGCAGCCGACACGAGTTTGAAGGAAACTGGTGTTACGCCTATCTCCTTCCTGTGGAAACATGAGCCAGGGGAGTTATTCGACAAGAGTTCCGGCCATATGCCATTGGGTTAATCGGTATGGGATAAGGGGAAAAACTAGAAATAAATTTAAAAAAAAGAAAGAAAAAGAAGTGAATAATCAGTTCTCATAGTCAACATGTTGGATACAAGAGAAATGGACAGGACAAGGGCCAAATTGTTATGGCCAGACGACTGGGTCAGAGCATCTCTGAAACGGCAAGACTTGTAGGGTGCTCCCGGTAAGCAGTTTTGTGGTACCTACCGACAGTAGTCCGAGGAGGGACAAACAAAAACTGGCAAGAGGATGTTGGGCGCCCAAGCCTCATCGATGCATGACGACCATCAAGGTTATAATGTCTGGTCCGAACCGACAGGAGGTCTACTGTGGCACAAGTCACAGAATTTTTTTTTTAACCCCCCCCCCCCTTTCCCCTCAATTGTACCCGGCCAATTACACCATTCTTCCGAGCTGTCCCAGTCGCTGATCCAGCCCATCTGCCGATCCGGGGAGCGCTGCACACTACTACATGCCTCCTCTGATACATGTGGAGTCGCCAGCCGCTTCTTTTCACCTGACAGTAAGGACTTTTTGCCAGGGGGGACATAGTGTGTGGGAGAATCATGCTATTTCCCCCAGTTCCCCCTCCCCCCAAACCGGCGTCCTGACTGACAAGAGAAGGCACTAATGCAGTGACCAGGACCAGGACCCAACCCGCAGATGCCAATTGTGTCTGTAGGGACGCCCGACAAAGCCAGAGATAACACGATTCGAACCGGCGATCCTGGTGTTAGTAGGCAATGGAATAGACCTGGACGCCCTGTCACAGAAAATTTTAATCATGGTTACGGGAGGAATGTGTCATATCACACAGTGCATTGCACCCAGCTGCGCATGGGGCTGCTTAGCTGCACACTGGTCAGAGTACCCATGACCCTTGTCCACCATTGAAAGTACCTACAATGGGCACACAAGCATTGGAACTGGACCTTGGAGCAGTGGAAGAAGGCTTTTCCATTAGGTCCAGTTAAGTTTTGTCTATTAGAGGCACAGATGTCAAGTTTGGCCTGCATCATTGAAGAGAAAGGTGTTGTGTTTCATGGCTGCAACACATATAGGACAAACAACATAATTATATACAAGTAGATTAAAGAGTTTGGACTCTACAATGTCCAAAGATCCTGATGAAGCAGAACAGCCGGAAAGTGGTATAATGGTCAGAGGAAATTAACCCATTCAAGAGATTGTGTGTGCTGAATATCACAGAGGAAATGGCCGGGGGAAAATTAAGTTCCAGAAAACAATGTCAGTCAACAGTTAATATACTTAGGGATGCAGCATTTCAAGTGTTTGTCTTTCTGTCCTTGTGCGTGTATGTGTGTGTGTGTTTTTGTGTCTCAGGTGTGGAAACCCTGCTGTGTTACTTGGAGCTTCACCTACAGCGGTTTGTAGAGCTTCTCCACCCCACTCTGTCTGTGTGCAAAATCAGCTGCTATGATGGACCAAGACAGCTCCGGAAAATCACCAAAATGTAGGAAATGCCTGTCTGCCTGTCTTTTAGATAAGCCACAGTAGATATAGTTATAATATTCTGAAACTGTTTTGTGTACTCTGTACCCTGAATTTCTTATTTTTAGGGTTGTGCGCATCTTTGTATGTGTGTATGTTAGCAAAACAGCTACACAATATATACATAGTAGGTTTTGGAAGATGAAAATGAAATGAAAAAAAAATGTAGTTCACAAATATTCGAAATTGAAAATCTTCTTTTGCAATTGTACCTAAAAAGAGTCTGCTCATCTGACTTATTATCCTGTTGACGACAGCTGCCCTCCGGTTGCTGTCGTGCTTGCCAGAAAGCGGATGGCAGGTGAGCGCATTGAGACGTGCAGCTCTGTGGAGTTTGACGTCGTGGA
This sequence comes from Lampris incognitus, assembly GCF_029633865.1. Classification (NCBI taxonomy): domain Eukaryota; kingdom Metazoa; phylum Chordata; class Actinopteri; order Lampriformes; family Lampridae; genus Lampris; species Lampris incognitus. The sequence goes on along the minus strand of NC_079228.1, from coordinate 34,744,380 downwards.
GGTAGCAGACACTATGGGATGGCAGCTTCCTCTTGTGAAGAGAGGACTCAGACAACTGCAGTGGAGCACCGAGAGAGGTGCGTTGTATGTACTATGTAAGAGGGTGTGTGTGGTTTGAAACCGTGTAATTCAACACATTATCAGTGGCACCAATGTTATCATTTTTTTTCAGTCATGTCGTGTTGAAAGTAACACAAGTCATGTGCGATCCCAAAATACACTCATATATATAGCATTGTTTATGGGCATGATGGGTTGTGGAGTCATGGTATGGTATATAGTATAGTGTATGGGCAAAATAGTATATAGGCAATATGGTATACTGTACCTTATTATACATGCCCTGTGATGGCCTGGCGGCCTGTCCAGGGTGTCTCCCCGCCTGCCGCCTTATGACTGCTGGGATAGACTCTAGCATCCCGTGACCCTGAGAGCAGCATAAGTGGTTTGGTTGTTATTCGTCCGTCGCAGCAACGAGGACCATCTAGTCATCCTGTGATGGATGACTGATGACTTGCACGATGATTAAAGTGAGGAAGAGTTGCGCATCATCAACCCTACTCTCTCGTCCGAGGCCACCTACTACCAGTGGCAAGACTAGCGAGACGACTGGCAATGGAGATGGATGCAGATTTTTCCTCAGGGTTTCTTCCCGAAGCCTTTCCCGTAGACAAGTATACCCATAAGGCAGCGGAGGTTTTAAATCAATTGTCCTTCTCCTAGATGAACTGCCTGACAAGGCTAATAAGCTTCATCTACCCGGGTTTGAAATCAGAGTTGTCCTTCTCCCTAGATTGGCTGCCAACCAAGGCTAACGAGTCCAATCGACCCACCCGGTTATATCACCGGGAACCCGGTTGCCCCCGCAGCAGACTTTGTAACAACAGGAGGTACCACGAGAAGGTGCTGCTGCGGACACATTTGCGTAGGAGCGGCCATATGCTAAGGTCCTGATGGACCCGTGGCGATCATTAGACCAGGAAGTGAGAGGCCATCGCACCGCTTCGCATTCCTTTTGACAAGTAGGACATCTGGCCCAATACTAGCCACCTCCAAGCGGTTTGGATAATGGATGGATGGATATTGGCTGGATATTTTCCCTGATGTTATTGATCAAGACCTAGTTTAACTGGTGTTGATAGTAGGTTCCATTTTCCCTTCATCCTATTTCTGTTAGGGAATGACCCGCCTTTACATGTGCTACTATCAGTATTTTTTTATATATCTCACCAAAAAGTTTGAATTCCCCAAATCATGTCATATGCATATCTGTTTGTGTGTGTGTGTGTGTGTGTGTGTGTGTGCGTGCGTGTCCGTGTGCATGTGTATTTCAGCTGGTGACCGTAGTGGTGTCATCGTTGAATTTTCCTCCCCCTCCTTCTACTTTCGTTCCTACGGCGACCTAAACGATGAGGAGATGGACAGAGTGTGTCAGTTTCTCCATAAACGAGTACAGGAACAAGAAGGAACACAACTCTACCAGCTGAACGCCTGCTTTAAGTCCTTCAAGAGGTACACATGTACACAAATGACAATTTCTGCCAAGATTTCCCCTCAATATTAACTTAAAGCCATTCCCGCATTTTTTTTTCCTTTCTAAATTTTGAGCCATAAGATGACAAGCAGAATGTTTACCATCATCTCCTTGTGTAATGTTTGAAAAGGGCTTTTGATGGGCAGTTTGGGGTCAGATAGTGTATTCAAACATTCTGTTTATTCTTTGTGTCATACTTCAGTGCATGATTGATGAGGTTTGCTTGGGGCTGGGCAATATATTGATATAATTTTGATGTAGTAATACGAGGGAAGATATCTTCTGGGATTTTGGTTATGATAATATGATTAAATGATTAATATGATTAAATGTCATTCTTAAAGGCTGCGTTAGAGTAAAGGGATTTTCTGGACATATTAGTCTGTTTTAGCTGAGTGAAATGAACAACGAATGTCTCTACCTGCTTGGTCATCATAGCTGCATTACATGTGTGTATATGGGCGGCACGGTGGCGCAGTGGTTAGCGCGGTCGCCTCACAGCAAGAAGGTCCTGGGTTCGAGCCCCGGGGTAGTCTAAACATGGGGGTCGTCCTGGGTCGTCCTCTGTGCGGAGTTTGCATGTTCTCCCTGTGTCTGCGTGGGTTTCCTCCGGGTGCTCCGGTTTCCTCCCACAGTCCAAAGACATGTAGGTCAAGTGAATTGGCTGTACTAAATTGTCCCTAAGTATGACTGTGTGTGTGTGTGTGTGTGTGTGTGTGTATGTGTGTGTGTGTGTGTGTGTGTGTGTGTGTGTGTGTGTGTGTGTGTGTGTGTGTGTGTGTGTGTGTGTGTGTCAGCCCTGTGATGGACTGGCGGCCTATCCAGGTGTCTCCCCGCCTGCTGCCCAATGACTGCTGGATAGGCTCCAGCATCCCCGTGACCCTGAGCAGGATAAGCAGCTTAGATAATGGATGGATGGATGGATGTGTGTATATTTCTTCTGAAAGCACTAAAGGTCATCGCCAAAATATCGTCACATTGTCAATATTGAGGTATCAAGTAAAAAATATTGTGATATTTGATTATGTCAATATTGCCCAGCCCTAGGATTTCTATGACACAGTGACTGACTGACTGACAGTACATACAAGTCCATTTGAACAACTTTTCTGTTATTGAAAACTTACCAAATAGTACCTTAGTCATCTTTCTGCAGCTAAGTCCATCCATTTGGAACTCTGATGAGAATCAAACAAACTATTTACAACATTATCTGACTCCATTCCACAGCCATTCCGGCTTTGCCCCTGCAGACACGGCCAGTTGTGTCTGTAGGGATGCCCGACCAAGCCGGATGTAATACGGGGATTCAAACTGGCGATCCCCGTGTTGGTAGGCAATGGAATAGACCACTGTGCTACCTGGACGCCCCAGATAGTTAATATTTGAGCAATAATATATAGAATATAGTTAATAGTTAAGTGACATTGTGTTTTAACGAATCAATCATATAAGTTCTGGTTCCACTGTCTTTAAGGTGGTATCGCAATCTCTGTGTGTGGATGTTCACGTATATGCGTGTGTGTGTGTGCGTGCGTGCGTGTTGTATTCCAGTGTTGCGTTCCGCAGTGTGTCATCCTGTGTGGATGATTTGGATGAGAGTCGTAGTCTCCAGTTGAAAACCCTGTTGGCTCAGTACTTTGACAAGAGACGAGACCGAGACCACACACACACACAGGAGGATGAGGAGGACCTCAACAAATATAAGGTAACACACACACACACACACACACACACACACACACACACAAACACAGTATTATAGACAATAGATGCTATCAGACAAGCAAATTCAGTGACTAGTTTGTTTGCAACTCATTTCTGGGTGCCAAAACTGGTTCTTGTGGATGATAACGTTGACCACAATCTGACATTTTCCCTAAAGAACAGTTGATGTTTTTTTTTTTTAACTTTTCATTTTGACACAAAAAGGTATGTCATTGTTAAAAAAAAAGCCCCTAGATTTTTCGAGATAACTGTGTATGTCTGTGTGTGGCTCTCTTTGCAGCTTCTAGACTGGGAGGATCAGATAAGAGCAGACATGAGAAGCTTTCTGGCCATCCGAAGTGATGAGAAGTTCTCTGGAAGAGCTATTGCCAGAATCTTCCATGGCATAGGTGAGGAAACCGACCCTGACATGCAGTCAAACAGTGAACAATCAAACATCACTAATATCACTTTTGCTCTGTCCTTTTACCTTTGTGGGACATATGTCCTATTTGCAAGCTATGAAACCTGATTTTTTTCCCCCAGAGTCAGGCTCTGAATAATTCTAACAAGACATGGCGGCCACAGTGCACTCTTCGACTGCCATTTTGATTTTCACATTAACAGAAGTTATAAAAAAAAGATCATTTTAGCAACTACCGTTAAGATAATAATCAACAGCTCATACATCTACAGGACATTTACTTTCTTTTTCAGATTGTGGAGTCACAAAATGTTTTATATTTGAAAGAATCCTCAGGAGAAACATTTGATCCATTACTAAAGTGTATTCTAATGCACCCGGTAGCTGTTTAGGAACTTGCAGCATAAGAGTTTTTCAGCTCTCGTAAGGTCAGCATGTGTTTTATGGCATAATAAAAGTGATTTTCATCTGATCTCCGCAAGGTTAATTTGACCTCATGACATTTTACACCACTTGATTACATATTCTGGCAGATGTCACGCTAAACCACCCCACTGGAGACATTACAGTCTTTTAAACGAGAGTTTCGACCACATGACAGAAACTACACTGACTTGTGGAAATATTCAGTGGTGGGAGGGAAACGTGCTTTATTCGCTTGTAATCTATCTGTACAACTAGACATCAGCCCCTTTGTAGAGATATGACTCTCCCTCTAGGGGGTGTTGTAACACCAGCTCAGTAATCCAAGCTCGTAGGTCTTCTCTTCTCGTCTACTGCTACTGATTGAAAGATGTTTCATTAAAGGGCTTTTAAAAAAAGACAAAAGTAAAAGACATGTCTTTTTCCTTCAGGCAGTCCTTGTTACCCTGCCCAAACCTATGGCAGGGACAGACGCTATTGGAGGAAATACATCCACTTTGACTTCAATCAGCTCATCCGAATGGCCACCCAGGAAATCATTAATTTTAAGTGACCAGTCTCAGTATGCACATGCACACCCAAGCAGGTATGCAGATGTTAAATCACACTGCACACAAGGGGAACATGCAGGTATTTACTTACTTAATTATTCACATATCCACTTATCTACACACACACACACACACACACACACACACACACACACACACACACACACACAAGCCAACTAATCCATGTTTTGGACTACAGGAACAACATCCCTTACTTTCTCACAAAACCATGTTCTGACCATCACAGTGAACAAGTGTATTTATAAGTAGCTTTTTGGACTATTTCCTCATTTTATATATATATATATATATATATATATATATATATATATATATATATATATATATATATATATATATATATGTGATCAGGTTTTACTTTGATATGGATTGTTATTAATGAAAATAAAGTCTTGATATATTTTCTGATGGGATTGTTTCAATGGAATTTGTCCAGAGTATTTTAGACTCTGGCACTGGGACAGTGCTGTTATGTAAGTGAGTTTTAGTTTTGGTGCATGAGATTCAGAAAGACTGTGATACCAATGGCAAAGGCATTCCATCTATGACCTTATCAGTTGCTGTTTGGCAAAGAAACAGTTCATCTGTGCTTTTCCGTGAATACCTTTTTGGTGTGCCAAAGGCCAATACAAGGAAGTGTTTTTTCTGGCTACTCACGCTCTGTTACTTAACTGTATGGTGGTTCGGGAAGGAATAAGGGTTGCTGGGGAAGTCTGTGGAAAGGGAGTGACATTTTGGAATTTTGGAATGACAGAGAGATAAGTGGATCCAGTTTGGCAACATTGAACGCCAATTCCAATGCCCATGTCTGACTCCTGATTATCTGACTTGTGAACTTGTTGGATGACCACTGCCAAAGCTCAATGAAGGAGCACAGAGAATAGAGATACGGTGACTTTACCATGTTGTTGTCCATTCATATCCTGAATGATGAATAAGAAGTGAACTACAGTCCATCAACCAATACTTCCAAGGTGCCCTTGAGCAAGACACTTTTCTCACAAATACAAGAGCACAAGATGCATGTTGTGCCGGATACAGTACAGGGACGGGACAAATAAAGTGCCAAATTTAGACATTTAGAGCCTAAATGTAATGTATAGATGGTGTAAGGACTGCCTTTCAGATATGCTTTTGTGTGAAGGTGCTATATATGATATTCAGCACCAGCATCTCAGATCAAACAACCCCCCCCAATTCCTTTGCGTTCTTGGCTATTATTTTGTTAGGTTCGATTTGGTTGGAATATTAATTTTTACAGTATATAGTTATTTTATTAACATTAGTAATATATTCAGCTTGGTAAGGAGCTATTTCTTCGGTCTGCCAAGTGGCCTAAATCCATGTAACATAATTATTAGCCTGCTAGCTATCCTGCTAATGCTAACTACCTCACATGCACTAACATGCACGGGCGATGCACTATTGTAGTACTAAGGGAGTAATGGGCAATGCGCCATTACTCCACTATCTCTATGCATAGCAAATAGTTGTTTGCTGCTGTATGTTCAAAATCTCGTATACAGCACCTTTTAATATTGGATTTTCTCAATATGTTATTCTGTATTTGGCTTTGCTAGCACCCTTGCATTGCCAACAAATGCTTTCTGAACTTCCCCGAGCACTGCAACATGATTTTGAAATATCTTGACAGTGATTACTGCCATGGCTGCTCCCGGTTCCGGCCACTCCAGCCCTGGTTTCCATCTCATGTCTTGTACTGCTCTGAAGACACCATCCTAGTCCCGGGTCCTGTCCAAGTTTTTGTGTATTTAAGTTCAACTGTTTAGTTCGTTGGTTGTCAGAGCGTTCCGTATCTGTACCATGTCACCACCATGTTATCATGTCTCTACCATGTATTCTCATCATTTGCGTTCCTGATACCCTCATGTTTCCTACCAGTAAACCTTTTGTTTTACCTGTTATCGTGTCCGCATTTGGATACTCAATTCCTGCTCCTACCGTGATAGAACACTCTGACCATTACTGGACCAAGCAGACGCCATCCCTCCTGTTCCTGACTTCCCCCTGCAGCCAAGGGCTGCCTCTGAGTTTTTCCTGCAGCCGATGCTGCCGTCCCTGACATCTGATGTCTATCATGAGTCCTACTGTACGTCTGCTCTGTGGTCCATCACGGCCGTTCCTGAATCCCGTGCAGCTGAGACCACCGTTCCTGATTCCCCTGCAGCTGAGGGCTGACTCTGTCTTCCTGCGGCCAAATCTTCTGTTCTGATTTCCCTGTGGTGAAGCTGCTTCTGATTTCCCTGTGGTGAAGCTGCTGTTACCTGTTTGGGTCATCTCTGTGCCCCAAAGCCAGTGTCATGGCCGCTTTGGAGTTTGTGTAGCCGAAGCCGCCGTTCCTGATTCCCCTGCAGCTAGCTGAGGGTCACCTCTGTGTTTTCCCTCGGCCAAGGCTGCCATTCTTGTTCTGATCCCCCCCCCCCCCACTGTGAAGCTATGCTCCAGAACCCCACGTGACTGGCTAGGACACCAGGTTGTGTCTGTGGGAGGGGGATACTGTCCTGGCCAGTTCCAGCCACTCAAGTCCTGTTCAAGTTTCTCTTGCCATGCCTCGCTCAAGTTTTCTCTTGTCATTTCTAGCCCTGCTCACAACTATTTACCTCGCCTAGTCTTGAGTCTTGATCCATGCCACAGTTGCCGCTTTGAACTCCCCCCCGTGACCGGCTAGGATGCCAAGTGGCATCTGTGGAGGGGGCTGCTGTCATGGCTGCTCCTGATTCTGGCCACTCCAGCCCTGGTTTCCATGTCTCATGTCTTGTCCTGCTCTTACAACACCATCTCAGTCCAGAGTCCTTTCCAGTTTTCCTCCGTTATCCATTTGCCCCAAAGCTGTGCAATAAGTTTGGCTGTTCAGTTTGTTCTCAATTCCTTCTCACATTGTGACTGATTACTAGCTAACTTTAATGTTAACCAACACAGGGAACCTTTGGCCAGCCTATAAACCCAACTCTTTAGGGCTCACAATGACCCATAAATAAACGTAAATCTTTGACCCATAAATAAATGTAAAAGAAGGGGTCAATTGAGGGCAATTTGCGTTCAAATCACTCCCTGCATTTGATCTGTAAACTATGAATCACATATTTTAGTTGACAGATTTTAGGTTTTCAGCTGATAATCTTATTGAATGCAACTTCTAAGTGCGATTATAGAACGAACCTAATTTGCCAGCATGATTAAAAAAAAAGTGTGCAATAGCAAAAGTCACTGTCAGGACTAGAGATGTAGGTCATTGCACTACTAGGAGGCCAGGGGGGAGGAATTAAGCAATGGTAGCGTGATGTCACAAGAAAGCAGAGTTAAGGGGCCAGACATTAGGGGATGCATCTATCATCTGCATAAGGGAAGCCGAACATAAAAATAAGATGGATTTTCTCACTTTGAGATGGTCATGAAAAGTTCAGCTCTGTGTCGCATAGATGAGAAATAATCCTTTGTGAATGTCTGTTCTTTTACTGATGCGATGACTCACACTTTAAACACAACTTGGCCACACATTACACTGCCGTCGTCCCGACTCTTCTACGAGGAAGTCAAAATGGATTAAAATAAACCCACTTTTTTAATGTTTGTTTCAGGTGACTCAACAGTATATCTTTTGATAAAGTTGAAAATATTGATGGGGCTTTGGCTCTGTTCCTGTCATCCTCCCCTCTGTTCTCCCTCCCCTTCTCTCCTTTGTCCTTGAAATGTTTGATATTGACTGATTCTTTCATGTGGTTCCAGAATTTCTCTCTCTCTCTCCTTCGCTTTCATACTTCAGTCAGTCTCTCTCTCTCTCTCTCTCTCTCTCTCTCTCTCTCTCTCTCTCTCTCTCTCTCTCTCTCTCTCTCTCTCTCTCTCTCTCTCACCTGTACACACACATTGGTAAAATAAAATAAATAGCAGATTTTCTTACATTGCAAAATTCTCCCATCCTGTCCTGCCTTATCCAGCAACCTGTGGCATCCTGTGTCAACATCAAAATCCTAGTGCTGAATTACTAAAACTACGACAAGTCAAGTCAATTTTATTTACATAGCCCAATATCACAAATTACAAATTTTGCTCAAGGGGTTTTACAGCAACACAGCATCCTGTCCTTAGACCCTCGCATCACATAAGGAACAGCTCCCTAAAAAAATCCCCTTTAACAGGGAGAAAACAAATAGGAAGAAACCTCAGGGAGAACAAAAGAGGAGGTACCTCTCCCAAGACAGACAACGTGCAATAGATGTTGTGTTTACACAATTTACACAATATAACATTGAAAGAGGATAACAGAATTATGATGGAATTATAAAATATATGAAGAATATAATGAGCAGGATGCCAAGCAGTGTCCAGATGCCACCAGAACAACCCAGGACCCAAGCCATGCAACCAGCATCACCATGTAAAAAAGAAAAGATTAGTCAAACATCTTAGTGAGAGAAGGATATAACATTGAAACATGATAGCAAAATTATATGGACCACAGAGCCCTGGGAGAAGGACCAACTGCAAGTGCACACAAGGGAGACTCACCTGACACCATTAACACACAGAAAAAGAGAAAGGAGCATACATCATTCAGAGAGAGAGAAAAGACATGTGAGAGATGATAACAGTTTGCAACAGTCAATAATCTATATGCTATAATCTCGTCGGCAGAACAGTGCTTGGTAAATTTATTGAAACAGAAACCGACCCGCCATGCAGTACAGGTTGTGAAGCACTCGACTTAAAGGCAACTAATTGTAGGCTAAGAAAAAGATGGGTTTTAAGTTTGGATTTAAAGGACTCAACAGACTCCGATTGTCTGACGGCAGCAGGCAGGTTATTCCACAAGAATGGGGTCCAATAGGAAAAGGCCTTGCCACCAGCTGACTTCTTTTTAACTTTGGGTACACACTGGAGCCCTGTATTTTGAGAGCGAAGAGCTCGAGATGGAATGTACGGTTTAAGGGGCTCAGACAGGTGAGATGGGGTAAGCCCATTTAGGATTTTGTAAGTCAACCAAGCTCCTTGAATGCTGATCTAGCATGGATAGGAAGCCAATGAACTGAGGCAAGAATCGGTATAATATGGTCAAATTTCCTAGATTTAGTTGGTATTTTAGCTGCAGCATTCTGAACCATCTTAAGACTTTTAGTACTAGCATGTAGCAGACCTGAAAACAGAACATTACAGTAATCAAGTCTGGATGAAACAAATGCATGTATTAGAGTCTCTGCATCAGTCATGGACAGAAAAGACCAAATTCTAGGTATGTTACAGAAGTGAAAAAAGGCAGTCTTAATGTACTTATCAAAAGAAAGGCTGGGATCAAACACAACACCAAGATTTTTGGCTGCCACACTTTGTCGATTGTTATTGTTACTTGATCAAATTGGTGTGTGTCTTGTGTCTAGCAGGGCCAATGACCAGCATTTTGGTTCCATTCGAATTTAAAAGCAGGAAGTTTAGTGACATCCAATTTTTCACAGCAGCCAAGCAGGCCTTCACTAATTAGTCATTTGAGTATGATCATCAGCCCTTATAGACACATACAGCTGAGTATCATCAGCATAGCAATGGAAATTTATTCCATAACTGTGTATAATTTGGCCAAGAGGTGAAATATAAAGAGAGAAAAGTAGGGGGCCAAGAACTGAGCCCTGAGGTACACCATAATTAACGTCAGAGAATTTTGATATAATATTACTATAGCAGACACAATGTGTTCTTCCAGATAAGTAGGACTTAAGCCAAGAGAGAACTAAGCCAGAGACACAAAAATTACAATTTAATCTGTCTAATGGTATAAAGTGATCAGTGGTGTCAAAGGCTGCACTGAGGTCCAGTACTAGAAGCTCAGAGGTGGAATCAAGAGTTCATAGCTAGTAAAAGATCGTTTACCACTCTGGTCATAGCCGTTTCAGTGGAGTGACAGGCCCTGAAAGCCGATTGCAAAGGTTCATATAGATGGTTTTCTTCTATATGGGTCGAAAGTTGTTGATACACAACTCTCTTTAGTTCTTTAGAAAAGTATGAAAGAGTAGAGACTGGTCGATAGTTATTAAGAGACCCTGGATTCACGGTGTGGTTTTTTTTAAAGTAGCGGTTTAACCATAGCTGTCTTAAAACTGCTGGGAACAATGCCAGTAGTAAGTGGATAAATGTCAATGATATGTACAGAATTGTCGACAGTTCTGTGCATCTGTGGATGTCGTTGACATTTATCCATGGTAAATCTTGCAGGCATCTTGAAAAATATGCCATTGTCAATAGCACATGTCAACAAACAGGAAACTGGTATGATCGCTGCAATAGAAACCGGAAGTCAGTGGACTACAGTTATACACAGAGCAGATTGGCTGGGTACAATTGGGGAGAAAGGGGGGGGGATACAACATTCTGTAACTTAAATCAATTTGATGCTATTAACTTTGATAAATACTATGAATTAATGTAATGAATATTTTTGTTAGCCCTTAAAAAGGTTGGTATACTATAGTCTGCCGAATAAAAAGGTGGGTAAACCGCCTTTAGGTGCATTTATCCTCCACTACACCACTGTTTATAGATATTTAGATATCTTACTATGTTTTATAACGTCTGCTAAATGTTACAGAAAGTCGTAACCAAGTCGATCCAACATATTAAATTAAACTTTGGTGAAGTGGTTATTATGCACGTATGCTGAATTGGATTTAAACATCTGAAGGAATCCAGAACAGAGATGAGGTAAACTTGTCTTTTCATCTTCAAAGGGGGAATTGCAGTGTGCAGCAGCAGCAAAGGCGACCTGAAATCCATTTGTATTAAGTAGTTTTGTGCCCCCAAATCAAACAACCCTCAGGTAAACTTTCAAGTGGGTTGATGATTTACAAAAAAATCGATGAGGGAGAATACAGACATTGCTGGAGAAAAGGGACAAGGTGACATCATCTTTTTTTCCAGCACACATCCTGCTTGGGAGTAGGACAGAAGGCTATTGATACTAGAGGAGAGCAATTGTTAGATGAGAAATATTTTCTATGTGGAAAAAATTAAGTTAAAGGGAACATTCACCGATTTTCGACCCTATCTCTGTCTATCTGCAACAGGGATAGCACATGAAAAACACTTGCAGTTGTTCCTGATCACTTCTGCGTCTCTAGAGCAGTGAAATTTGAGTTTTTTCTGGCCACCCAGTGGTGTATCGTGATAGCTGGAAAAATGAAATATAGCCTAGCAGGGTTTCTAATGCTTTAATATACTCTAAACATGCTGTTCAATAATCACATCCTCATTCTCTCGGCTAAGCTACGTTTCTGATGGTGGAAATGACTCCCACAACAGTAGCACAGAAGATTTTATGGACGACAAAGAAGCTAGTATGCAGCAATGCATTCTGATACATTTAGGCACTATGGGAAAGACACTGAGCAGGAAAACACCAGTTTCTCCTTGAATGCAGTACACAGGGAGGACTTCATTGCTTCAATCCGCTTCATTACTCTTCAGCACAGATTTCACATATACGAAAACACTAGTGAAATTTCCCTTTAAAGAGTAAGCCTTTGCCTTTCATCATGTGTGCTAATAAAAGGCTAGAAATGAGGAAACAGGTGCAACAAGTTGTATGGTTGTATGCTTCTGTCTGCAGGGGTGTAATAGAGTGTTTGTTTTTATATATATATATATATATATATATATATATATATATATATATATATATATATATGTCCATCCATTATCTGAACCACTTATCCTGCTCCCAGAGTCACGGGGATGCTGGAGCCTATTCCAGAAGTCACTGGGTGGCAGGCGGGGAGACACGCTGGACAGGTCACCAGGCCATCACAGGGCTATATATATGTATATATATATATATGTGTGTGTGTGTGTGTGTGTGTGTGTAGATATATATATATAAAATCCAGTGAGTATGAGCGTGTATAAGCCTGTTTCATGCCATAGGCAATCATCAGCTGTCAAGCTGTTTGACAGCTGATGATTGCTTATGGCATGAAACAGGTTTGTACACGCTCATAAAGAATTTACTTGACTCACTGGATTATTTTGCTCCTTATTTGTTGAGCACTTTCCCTACCGTTGAGTGTTTCTTTTAACAAAGTTATATATATATATATATATATGTATATATATATATACACTACCGTTCAAAAGTTTGGGATCACCCAAACAATTTCGTGTTTTCCATGAAAAGTCACACTTATTCACCACCATATGTTGTGAAATGAATAGAAAATAGAGTCAAGACATTGACAAGGTTAGAAATAATGATTTGTATTTGAAATAATATTTTTTTTACATCAAACTTTGCTTTCGTCAAAGAATCCTCCATTTGCAGCAATTACAGCATTGCAGACCTTTGGCATTCTAGCTGTTAATTTGTTGAGGTAATCTGGAGAAATTGCACCCCACGCTTCCAGAAGCAGCTCCCACAAGTTGGATTGGTTGGATGGGAACTTCTTTGAGCAGATTGAGTTTCTGGAGCATCACATTTGTGGGGTCAATTAAACGCTCAAAATGGCCAGAAAAAGAGAACTTTCATCTGAAACTCGACAGTCTATTCTTGTTCTTAGAAATGAAGGCTATTCCATGCGAGAAATCGCTAAGAAATTGAAGATTTCCTACACCGGTGTGTACTACTCCCTTCAGAGGACAGCACAAACAGGCTCTAACAGGTACTATTTAATGAAGATGCCAGTTGGGGACCTGTGAGGCGTCTGTTTCTCAAACTAGAGACTCTAATGTACTTATCTTCTTGCTCAGTTGTGCAACGCAGCCTCCCACTTCTTTTTCTACTCTGTTTAGAGCCTGTTTGTGCTGTCCTCTGAAGGGAGTAGTACACACCGGTGTAGGAAATCTTCAATTTCTTAGCAATTTCTCGCATGGAATAGCCTTCATTTCTAAGAACAAGAATAGACTGTCGAGTTTCAGATGAAAGTTCTCTTTTTCTGGCCATTTTGAGCGTTTAATTGACCCCACAAATGTGATGCTCCAGAAACTCAATCTGCTCAAAGAAGTGCCCATCCAACCAATCCAACTTGTGGGAGCTGCTTCTGGAAGCGTGGGGTGCAATTTCTCCAGATTACCTCAACAAATTAACAGCTAGAATGCCAAAGGTCTGCAATGCTGTAATTGCTGCAAATGGAGGATTCTTTGACGAAAGCAAAGTTTGATGTAAAAAATCTTATTTCAAATACAAATCATTATTTCTAACCTTGTCAATGTCTTGACTCTATTTTCTATTCATTTCACAACATATGGTGGTGAATAAGTGTGACTTTTCATGGAAAACACAAAATTGTTTGGGTGATCCCAAACTTTTGAACGGTAGTGTATATATATATGAGCAAAAGAATCCAGTGAATCAAGTAAATTCTTTGAGACAGTACAAGCCTGTTTCATGCCCTAAGCAATCATCAGCTGTCAATAAAACTACTCAAGAAAAGGACATCTTTTTTTTAAAGAATTTACTTGACTAACTGGATTATATATATATATATATATATATATATATATATATATATATATATATATATATATATACATATATATATATATATATGTGTGTGTGTGTGTGTGTGTGTGTGTGTGTGTGTGTGTGTGTGTGTGTGTGTGTGTGTGTGTATAATGGTTTTTTTTTCCGGAACCCGTCAATGGTGTTGATAAAAGTGCTCAACAAATGAGGAGCGGAATATTATGATAGATGTAGGAAAAAAACTTTAATACATAGTGGTACAAGCCTGTTTCGTGCGTCACACACTCATCAGTCACGCACTCATGGCAGCTCGTTACTGGAGTGCTTGGCATTATACAAAGCCAACAGGACACTAATAGCCTTCATCAAGAACTCAATGTGGTAGTGAAAAATAACACTAGAAGCCAACTCAGACAATCACACAGGTAACCATCAAATATGGCATCTGCCAAGGTGATGTACTATCCCCGCTGCTGTTCTGCATAGGCCTGAACCCCCTCAGTCAGATCATCACAAAGAGTAGATATGGATACAGGTTCAGAAGTGGAGTTACCATCAGCCATCTCCTATACATGGATGACATCAAGCTGTATGCCGGGAATGAGCAAGACACTGACTTGCTGATCCACCTCACCAGGATCTACAGTGATAATGTCGGGATATCATTTGGACCGGACAAGTGTGGTCGAATGGTGGCAAAAAGAGTAAAGGTGGTGAGCACTAAAGGAGTTGAATTATCAGATGGCAGGATAACAGACATACAAGACAGTTACAAGTACCTGGGTATTCCACAGGCAAATAGAAACCACAAGGAGGTGAGCTACAGCCAAATACCTCCAGAGAGTGAGGCAGGTCCTGAGGAGCCGGCTCAATGGGAAGAATAAGAGCCAAGCCATCAACATATATGCCCTACCAGTCATCAGATACCCAGCTGGAATAATACGCTATCCAAAGGAGGAGATAAAGGCCACAGATATCCGGGCACAGAAATGCCTCACAAGCAAGCAGATGGCAAAAAGATCGGGGCCTAGGGTTAGTGAATGTCAGGGCCACTATCCAGGATCAAACAAGGAACATCCATGAGTACATCAGAAGGAGGCCCCCCCAGGATGAACTGCTGAGTGAGTATCTCAGGCAGCAGAAGACAGAGAGTGCAGAGGAAGAAGAAGAGGAGGTATCATGGAAGATCAAATACCTCCATGGGATGTACCATCGACAGATAGAAGACGTAGCTAATATTGAGAAATCCTACCAGTGGCTAGAAAAGGCTGGACTGAAGGACAGCACAGAGGTTCTGATCATAGCAACACAAGAACAGGCACTCAAGACCAGATCAGTAAGGGCAGGGGTCTACCACACCAGACAAGACCCAAGATGCAGGCTGTGCAAAGACACCCTTGAGACAGTCCAGCACTTAGTAGTGGGGTGTAAAATGCTAGCCGGGAAAGCGTACACTGAAAGACATAATCAAATGGCTGGAATAGTGTGCATACAGACTGGAAGCCCCTAAGTCCAAATGGGGGACAGCCAAAGGTGGTTGAGAATGGCAGAGCTAAGATTCTGTGGGACTTCAAGTTCCAGACTGGCAAGCAGGTGCTGGCCAACCAACCAGACACTGTGGTGGTTGACAAGGAACAGAGGACAGCAGTAGTGATGGATGTAGCAATCCTGAGCGACAGCAGCATCAGGAAGAAAGAGCATGAGAATCTGGAGAAATACCAAGGGCTGAAGGAAGAACTAGTTTGGATGTGGAAAGTGAAAGCCACAGTAGTCCCAGTGGCAATAGAAGCATTAGGGACTGTGCCCCCCAAACTGGGAGAGTGACTCCAGCAGATTCCAGGAGCAACATCTGAGGTCTCTGTCCAGACGAGTGCAGTCCTAGGAACAGCTAAGATAATGCGCAGAACCCCAACCCTGTCTAATTGGCAATGAGTCATTTAGATAGTTAATATTTTGTAAATACTTAATGTGTTTTTTTTTCCCGGTGTCATAACTGTCTGGGTAGTTTCACAACTACATTATGAATGAGAATGGATATAAATCTAATGGAGACCGACCGTCACATTACAGCAATGCCATATCAAACTCTGTCAGGTATGAATTGAATTTTGGCTGCACCTGAGCCCTTTTTCCCGTCTGTGCGCCGGTTAATCACCCGCCCTGCCCAAATGTTCAAAACTCATCCAACCTGTCACCAAGTATGCTTACTACTGATCATATGTTCACACACTAGGTGTCATAACTTGGTATTAACTCCCAGATTGCTGCTCAGCTCCCACTCCCTATCGTCTCCTGCTCATGACTGTCACTCGCTCCAGCATCGAGTTCACCAAAATGCTGACAAAGTCAAAACTCAACTGCTTAAACTTTCAGGTGGCCTCTTACTTACAGGTGTTAAAGGATAAGAGGCTTCTGCCAACCACTTAGGAGAGGTTTTTTTTTTTTTTTGGTCCACGGTGACGAATAATAACATCAGCCTTTACATTCGGCCATAAAGGGTGAGCGGTTTTGATTTACGGCTCCTTGCTTTCCTTTGATATCCACACATTTTCCGTTCTCTCGTTTCCTTGTTCTTCTGTCACTATGCCACATGACCGCCTGACAAAGTCCTCGGTGCGTGCAAAGAGTTTATGAAGTTGTAAAACTCACTTCCTGGGTATCTACAATTGCAGTGTAGACATCCAACAGTAACTGCACACGTCTTCCTGTCCTCTCTTCTTTGTGTGTGTCAGACTAACCAGGATCACACATGCTGCCTCCAAGACCATCTGCTCCCCTACACCCAACCTCTCGGAGCCTTGCACTCACAGTAGTGAATGACACCGAGCACCCCCTCAATTCATAGTTCACCCCCTCAATTCATATTTCATACTGCTGTCGCCAGGCGGCAGAACTCTGAAATGGAGAAGAGCTCGCTTTGGCAGAGGTTTTGTCCCTCCTGCCATAGCAACACTGAACAACCTGCCTCGCTGACCTTGCACAGAACCAGATTTATCTGTGGGTGTGAGGGACTGTTGTGTGTTTATGTATCTGTATGTATAGCTGTACGTTGCGGTGTGGTTATCAGCATGTTTCTGTGCATGCACTGGATGTGAAAACAAATGTCCTACGGGACAATAAAGACTATATCTATCTTTCTCTCTACTTGCCATCTGCTCTTTCTCTTTTTCTGCCCCCCCCCTCCAAGCCTCAGCAGTCTTTGTTGATTAGAAACTCAAAATCGCATAAGAGACACGGTGAGACATCCCTAGTATGATCAACAAAGAAAAAAAAAGGAGGGGGTCACTTCCTGCAGTTGAACGTTTACATAGGTTTTTTTTTTCATGGTTCAGTGAATTACAGGAATCCAGGAACCAAGAAAAAAAAAACCATTCGAAATCAAGCGAACGTTGACGTAAGAGGGGACGAAGTCCCCTGTCGGCTGAATGTGTCAGTACTTTGTCATCCCTAAATGCTGGGGTCTCTATCTCTTATTTACAGCACATACAGTGCACCCGGAAAGTATTCACACCCCTTCACTTTCCTCACATTTTGTTATGTTACAGCCTTATTCCAAAATGCTTTAAATTCCTTTTTTCCCCCTCATCAATCTACACACAATACCCCATAATGACACAGCGAAAAAGGTTTTGTAGAAATTTTTGCAAATTTATTAAAAATAAAAAACTGAAATATTGCATGTACATAAGTATTCACACCCTTTACTCAGTACTTGGTTGAGGCACCCTTGGCAGCGATTACAGCCTCAAGTCTTCTTGGGTATGAAGCTACAAGCTTGGCACACCTATATTCAGGGTATTTCTCCCATTCTTCTCTGCAGATCCTCTCGAGCTCTGTAAGGTTAGATGGGGAGCATCGCTGCACAGCTATTTTCAGGTCTTTCCAGAGATGTTCAATGGGGTTCAAGTCTGGGCTCTGGCTGGGCCACTCAAGGACATTCACAGACTTGTCCCGAAGCCACTCCTTCGTTGTCTTGGCTGTGTGCTTAGGGTCGTTGTTGTGTTGAAAGGTAAACCTTCGCCCCAGTCTGAGGTCCTGAGCGCTCTGGAGCAGGTTTTCATCAAGGATCTCTCTGTACTTTGCCCCATTCATCTTTCCCTCGATCCTGACTAGTCTCCCTGTTCCTGCCGCTGAAGAACATCCCCACAGCATGATGCTGCCACCACCATGCTTCACTGTAGGGATGGTATTAGCAAGGTGATGAGAGGTGCCTGGTTTCCTCCAGACGTGACGTTTGGCATTCAGGCCAAAGAGTTCAATCTTGGTTTCATCAGACCAGAGAATTTTTTTTCTCATGGTCTGAGAGTCCTTTAGGTGCTTTCTGGCAAACTCCAAGCGGGCTGTCATGTGCCTTTTACTGAGCAGAGGCTTCCGTCTGGCCACTCTACCATAAAGGCCTGATTGGTGGAGTACTGCAGAGATGGTTCTCCTTCTGGAAGGTTCTCCCATCTCCACAGAGGAACGGTGGAGCTCTGTCAGAGTGACCATCGGGTTCTTGGTCACTTCCCTGACCAAGGCCCTTCTCCCCCGATTGCTCAGTTTGGCTGGGCAGCCAGCTCTAGGAAGAGTCCGGGTGGATCCAAACTTGCTCCTCGGGACCTTCAAAGCTGTAGAAATTTTTTTGTACCCTTCCCCAGATCTGTGCCTCGATACAATCCTGTTTCGGAGGTCCACAGACAATTCCTTTGACTTCATGGCTTGGTTTCTGCTCTGACACGCACTGTCAACAGTGGGAGCTTATATAGACAGGTGTGTGCCTTTCCAAATCATGTCCAATCCATTGAATTTGCTACAGGTGGACTCCAATCAAGATGTAGAAACATCTCAAGGATGATCAGTGGAAACAGGATGAACCTGAGCTCAATTTTGAGTGTCATAGCAAAGGGTGTGAATACTTATGTGCATGCAATATTTCAGTTTTTTACTTTTAATAATTTTGCAAAAATTTCTACAAAACCTTTTTCACTTTTTCATTGTGGGGTATTGTGTGTAGATTGATGGGGGAAAAAAGGAATTTAATCCATTTTGGAATAAGGCTGTAACATAACAAAATGTGGGGAAAGTGAAGGGGTGTGGATACTTTCCGGATGCACTGTATCTAGAGGATCGCTTCATCACAGGCCGCCCGAGTGTTATCATCTAGGAGGCCAGTCTGGTGGGACGTTGAAATGGAAGTTCTTGGATGGTCATGATTTTGGTAGTGTGTGTGAGTGTGTGTGCGTGCGTGCACATGTCAATGTTCCTTTTTCTTTGTGTGTGTTTGCATGTTTTCCTACCCCCCGTGTCTGCGCCTGGTTGAATGTGAATGGGCGTGTGCGTGCGTGCGTGCGTGCGCGGGTGTGACCGAGCGTTTGGTCGGTGAGTTGTCGGTGGACTCTGATCCGAGTGAAAACTCTTAAGATAATTAATGCAGCAGATAAGATCAGACAGATAAACGAGAGCCCCGCTTTCACCTCCGGCACCCTGGGTTACATTTTACAGATGCAATTAAAATTATTGTTTTTTTTTGTTGTTTTTTTAACAGATACAATATTCTTAGGGCTGTCAAGACAAGGGGAACGCACAATGAATAGGAATTTTGTTCTCTAGAGACAACCATCTTGACCATCTGAAGACCGAAACTGTGTGAGAAGGTCTCTGCACTTGTTATCATCCATCACGAGCTTTAAGATTTTATCTCCACAGGAAAAAAAAAATCATAAATATCCCGGTGTAAAGGCACTCAAGAAGCAGTGAAGACAGATAACGACCCACCTCGGGATGCACAACTCAGTGACTGCAGACACACAGTCGGCCAGGTGTGATTCAGTGTGTGAATGCGGTTTTCCAGGTTTTCCGGTTAAAGAAATGCGCGCATTCAAAAACAGATGGAGAGAAGAAAAAAAACAAAACTTGTGGCGATACACATTTGAGGGTAGAGTCACCAGGGGCTGCTGCTCCTTTAAGGCGGACATTCAGAGTGCTGACGTAGGCGCTTCCTAAGAGTTTCCGGGGTGGCGCCATGTTTGCAGCAGCCTAGCTAGGCGGTTAGCCGGTTGCCAGGGGAGATGGCGCGGTATGGGTGTCGCTTTGTGTGGCGAGTAAACGGGATCGACTCGACTCGATCTCTCCGTCTCCTTATTCCCGCACTCCCACAAACTGCTCAAAAGTGTGAAATTATTTCGTAGTTTTTTTCCTTTATTTGTCTGACAAAGATAATACAACAGGAACACGTTCAAACATCTTATTTAGAACATTTCCCCCACATTTTATCTCACCATAATCAACACGAGTGTGATTTCTTGCAATAGATTGGAGAAACACAAACACTTGAGTCATTTCTTTTGCCCGACATTGTTTCGAAGTCACTCTCGCGACACGTCTCGCGAGACTCCCCCTTAAATCACCCCTCACCGCGCATGCGTTATCAGGGACAAATTCGGGTTTTGAATTTTAATGTTGATTTTCATCCCCAGGCACTGGTGGGAAAAGGGATCCGGACTAGCACGACTGTCAGCCGAAGAAGAAACACAGCCTGCCAAACAGCCGCCGCTCACTAAAACAGTAACTTGATTCAGTGGCTCTCAAACCGGTCCTCTGGCACCACAAAGGTAATTCATTACACCGGGTCATTTATTACACCGACCCGTTGTCCCGGTTATTCCAGCCTCCAGGCAGGAAGTTTTCAGACCTGAACCACTGGGTGAAACTGGATCGGCGTCGCGCCAGCCATCCTCGTCCCATGGCTCCCATTTCCCAGCAGTGCGTGGCGTCCTGTGCCATGGCCTCTCGATTTTGATCAAATTCCGTTCAAATGTGGTATACACTGCAACCTAATCGAAGTAAACACGGCAATGATTTTGCCCCTTGTTTCATCCCTACGACTCAGAGATGCTGGTCGTGAGGAAACATGTTCGGCGTTCACAACTGTCCCTCAGCCCCACCTCACACCAAGGGGCAACTGTGGGCAATTATCAGCGTATAACCCATATTCATCCAGCCAACTGGTTTCAGGTAAAAGACGAACATTTTAGCAAGCAATTTTTTTTTGTGGATTTCCCCCTCCCCCCCCCTTTTTTTCTCCCCCCCCTTTTTTCTCCCCCCCCTTTGTACTTGGCTAATTACCCTATTTTCCCGAGCCGTCCCGGTCGCTGCTCCGCCCCCTCTGCCGAGCCGGAGAGGGCTGCAGCATAGGCGTTTCTAGCCCATTTTTGGGGGTGCTGTAGCGCCCCTAAATTGAACCCCAGCACCCCTAAAATTGAAGAGATTTTTTTTATTGTCCATGTTTAATAAGCTGAAGAAATGTCAAAATATGGTTTAAACGTAATATTTTAACAACAAAAATACAGCACCCCCCATGCTTCGAAAATGGTTTGATCCACCCCCCTAAATTGATCTTGCCTGGCCGGCCAGCACTCTGGATGCTCAGCACCCCTAAAGCTCTGATCCTAGAATCGCCCCTGGGCTGCAGACATGCCCCCTCCCATACATGGGGAGTTGCCGGCCGCTTCTTTTCACCTGACAGTCAGGAGTTTCACCAGGTGGACGTAGCGAGTGGGAGGATCACGCTATTTTCGCCCCAACCGACCAGAGGAGGCGCTAGTGCAGCGACCAGGACACAAACCCACATCCGGCTTCCCATCCGCAGACAAGGCCAATTGTGTCTGTAGGGACGGCCGACCAAGCCGGAGGTAACACAGGGATTCGAACCGGTGATCCCCGTGTTGGTAGGCAACAGAATAGACCGCCACGCTACCCGGACGCCCCTTAGCAAGCAATTTTGTGGTAACTTTTTTTTTGCCGTAATGTGACTTTCCCCATAAAGTGCATTGTGATCAACAACAACGAAGTGTGAAAGGATGAGGTTTCTCATCAGGTGGCCCAGACGTCAGAATTTCCTGATGTCAGCGTGACGGTAAACGCACCAGTGGATATCTACACGTGGGAAAGAAACGCCATCTCATTATTCCTCTTAGGGCCTCAAAGGTGTTTAGTAAATTAACTTTTATGGGAAACGTGTACACGTGCTACCGTGGATTGTGGACAGGCAACGTGAGGCTCTACAGTTTTAATGTCAACAATACACGAGCAGCATTGTGATTTACAGGTGGGCAGTATTGTTTACACCAGGGGACGGGAATTGGGAGAAGAAAAAAAAAACCCAGCTTGTGGACAACGTAGAAAACTACAGTGTGCGTAGTTATAAACCCTTGCTGTTGGTCGTAATTGCTAGTGAGATTTCCTGTTTCACTCAGATACGAGGAGTTATGCCGTCACCTTTGGATCCGGGCTGGATTGCAGATGGTTTTCACGACTTCGTTGATTTTGCGCAACAAATACACACGTCATGTGCAGAATACGAATTGAAACAAACGGTAAAGGTTGGGGCGCATGTATGCATCTACATTTACGTTATCTGTCGACATGCAGGTTGCACGTCTATGCATTGCTGTGTGTGTGTGTGTGTGTGTGTGTGTGTGTGTGCCTTTATAACCTTATACAGCCTATACAACGTCAGCAGTGAAATGGCCCGTACGTTCAGCAGACCGGTGTGTCCTAGTGCGTTTTGCCTGTACATGTGTGTGAATGTGGCCAAAGATGCATTCAGTCTTTGCGAGCCTGTACAGTCGTCCTACGGCGTGCACGCTGGTAGGGCGACTGATCCACGGGGCAGACCGACATATGTGACCGTGCGCCTGTTCCATCGCGTGCTCTGCGTGTCTCTCTGTCCATCTGTCCATCTGTCCGTCTGTCTGTCTCTTGTGTCTAGATGCCGATCTGATCTTCGTAAAGTGACAGTGTCAAGAGAATAGCCCATCCAGCCAGCAGACCAACGTTCTGCAGGAGAAACATCAGCCAGGGCCTATTGCTTTTGATGTGGATCATGGTAGGCAGCTGGAGAGAGAGAGAGGGATGATGGGGGATAGAAAAGACATAGGGAAAGGGAAGCGGAGAGGAACGTATGAAAGAATCCGATATTATCTAAAGCAGTTTTTCCACACTCAAACTTCCGCAAAGCTAGCTTTTCATGAAATGAAATTATTTTACCTAAATGTCTCTTGTTCTTTGATTTGTTCTAAGAAAACACGAACAAAGCTTCCGCAACACGCTCTCACCACCCCTTCTCTCTCTGTCACCCCCCCAACACACACACACACACACACTCACACACACACACACAAACTCACCATATCAGCCAACCCCACATAAAGAAAGAGTCCTGCAGTGATGGCGGCTATCCATTGCTTAGTCGCGAGGTCAGTGGCCACGGACAAAGCAATATACAGGCCGATGAAGGAGGTCATGGCACTGCTGACGTTTAACAGCAGGGCTTTGCGGACAGACACACCGCTGTGGAGCAATACGGCAAAGTCACCTGCAGACACACCGAGAGAAGAAGTGAGGTTATATTGTGGAGTGACTGATATACAGTATTTGTGAGTTCATTTAGACCTATTGGAGTTCAAATTTTTATGTCATAGACCCATCTTTTTTTTTTCTTTTGCATTTTCTGCCTTTTTTATTGTATAGTGATAGTTGAGAGAGACAGGAAAGGCGGGAGAGAGAGAGAGAGAGGGGATGACGTGCAGCAAAGAGCCGGAGCTGGATTTGAACCCAGGCTGTTGAGGTAAGGACTCAGCCTTATGTGGTATGCACTCTACCAGGTGAGCCACTGGGGGGGGGGTGCCCCCATAAACCCACCTTTAAATGGTACTGTAGGTGTACTGCTCTCTCTGAATGTCTTAGAAAGCTTCAGAAACCAAATAGTACAGAGGTGAGCAAGTGATAGGGCTGTGCCAGATATTCCCTCGATCCAGGGTCTCTTAATAACTATTGACCAGTCTCTAATCTTCCATTCTTTTCTAAAGAACTAGAGAGAGTTGAGGATCAACAACTTTCGACCCATATAGAAGAAAACCATCTATATGGACCTTTTCAATTGGCTTTCAGGCCCTGTCACTCCACTGAAACTGCTCTGACCAGAGTGGTGAATGATCTTTTACTAGCTATGGACTCTGATTCCGCTTCTGTGCTTCTACTACTGGACCTCAGTGCAGCCTTTGACACCACTGATCACTTTATACTATTAGACAGATTAAATTGTAATTTTGGTGTCTCTGGCTTAGCTCTCTCTTGGCTTAAGTCCTACTTATCTGGAAGAACACATTGTGTCTGCTATAGTAATATTATATCAAAATTCTCTTGACGTTAAATATGGTGTGCCTCAGGGCTCAGTTCTTGGCCCTCTACTTTTCTCTCTTTATATTTCACCTCTTGACCAAATTATACGCAGTTATGGAATAAATTTCCATTGCTATGCTGATGATACTCAGCTGTATGTGCCTATAAGGGCTGAGGATCATACTCAAATGACTAACTTGGAGGCCTGCTTGGCTACTGTGAAAAACTGGATGTCACTTAACATTCTGCTTTTAAATTTGGATAAAACCGAGATGCTGGTCACTGGCCCTGCTAGACACAGACACCAATTTGATCAAGTAACGATAACAGCAAATTTGTAATTTGTGATATTGGGCTATACAAATAAAATTGACTTGATTTGACTTGTGTGTGTGTGTGTGTGTGTGTGTGTGTGTGTGTGTGTGTGCAAGTTTCCCGCTGTCTCTATTGCTCACCTAGTTCATGTGGTAGTTCATGGCAGAGTACAGCAAGCGATGTGGCCAAGCCAGACTTCCACGACAAGGAAAAAGCTGCACCAATTGCCAAACCATCAGCAAAGTTATGGATCCCATCGCCTATAGTTATCATATAGGGCAGCAGGCGCTGTTCTGCGTGGGCATAAAGGTGGATCAAAAGACAAAGAAAGGCGAACAACTTTAGCTATAGTAGTATAGGGGTAACAGACAATTTGAGAGACTGACGGTGATGATGGGGGGGCATAATTACTGTAACTAGAAAATGCATTTCCTGCAGAAAATGTGTGTGAATGCTGATAGCTGAAGGAAATTGCTGAAGAATTGCTGAAAATTGCTGCAAAAACAGCTGAATTTTGTGTGTGTGTGTGTGTATGAGTGTGTATGTCTGTGTTATAAGTAGTTTCTCTCACCTCTGGTGCGCTCCTTTAACAGTGGAAATGATTTCTTATTTTCACACTCAACCTGAAATACATACATTTCATAGCACTTAATTTCATTCAACATGTATACACAGTGATTATGGAGAAATTTCAGAGATTTTTTTTTACATCGCTATGAAGCTGGAGAGATACTATACTCTTATCATGCTTCCTTACATACATAAATATTCAGGTGAGACAGATCTGAAGTCCTCAACAGGAAACAACAGCTTGCCCACTATACAATCTTCTTCCATAGTAAATTTATTTTCTACATTGAATTTCATTTGCTGCGCTTTTGAGGCAGGGGCCTAGTTATTTTATACATAGCTTGAGGTTGGAAAAGGTTTGCTGACACATGAAAAATACAGCTTTATTATGATAGGTGTGTGTGTGTGTGGGGGGGGGGGGTCTCACCAGGTCCACTTGTGAAATTGACTGCTGTTTGTCTTTTTGCCTTCTCTCTTGTTGGTACATCTCGAGAACATTCCCATGGTCACAGTGGTGTGGCTCTGATTCTTCCTGGAGAGCGATAGATAGATAGAAAGACAGATAGAGAGAGAGAAAGATAGAGATAGATGGAGAAAGAGAAAGAGTGAGTCACATGAACCTCCAAAAAACCCAGCAGCAGCAGCAGCAGCTATGCATTGACCAAATCTTGTCTCCCTAACATTAAATAACTTGTCTAGAGGATATCTGATTTGCTATCACAAGCAACTAAGGTTGGATTTCTTCACATTGAGTCACAATTGCAGTTTTCTACATGTTGTTATAAAGTTCAATGATAAAGATACCACTGAAAGGGTGGATGGAAGTAAGGGTGGAAAGAATTCTGGAAATGGAAATATTGGAATATTATACATAGGGGAAATGTGCGTGTGTGTGTGTGTGTGTGTGTGTGTGTGTGTGTGTGTGTGTGTGTATGTGTGTGTGCGTTTTCGTATGTTGTTTCTGCCTACCCCGTGATGATGTGGATGGTGGTGGTGAACCTTTTTACATGTGACCAGAGCGAAGATCGATTCCATCAGGTAGAAGTAGTAGATGCCGGCCAACACCACCATCATCTTGTATATGTAGTCCTGGTTCTCTTCCTCGTGGTCATGGTCATGGTGTCCGTGCCTGCTGCTGCTGTCTGAGTGCACGTGTAAACCGAGGAACTAGACGCACAAACCAAAAGACACAGTGCAGGGGCATAAGGATTAGAATGTCCCGCAGGATCTTGCCCAACAGTTGGAAATGTAGTAGAAGTCCAACTTGTGAGCGCACACACTGTACATTGTCTTACACCACCCATCCAGATAGCTGTGGACTACAGCTGACAGGCTGCCATTACTACCAAACGTTAGGTTACTTCCGTAACCCCGGTTCTCCGAGTAGCATGAGTGAGAAGTCTCACTATGGGATACGCCCCCTGGTGTATTCACAGAAGCACTCGTACCATTACGCCAGCCCTGATTGGCTGGCAGCCATGATGTCTGCGTCGGGGCCCTGCGCCTTATACATGACTGACGCGGCGTCACTCGTCATTCAAAACAAACTTTTTGTGCTAAGTATATATATTCTGCTCGTCATTAGTTGAGCACTTATAACAACACCATTGACGGTTTCGGAAAAAGACGCTATATAAATTTGATACGGTCTGTGGATCTGTGATACATCCTAGCAACATTTACATGTATACATCCATACACTCACATACACATGTATGACTACATACTACAAACGTGCATACATTACATTCAGTGGGACATGAGGGATATCGGTCCTCGGACATGGAGAAAGACTCTCGGTGGGCTGTCTTGTTTAGAGCTGCTACGGCACAGTCCCTTGTGTGTATTTCCCAATTAGTCTCACCTCTACATCGCTTATCATCGTCTCTGAACCCCGCTCTTCCCTCTGTCATACACGCTATAGTGGTGCAGTGCATGCTGCCCCGTTGCTCCACCCTATGAGATGCATGGTCTCTGATGGCTTGTTTAACTCTGTTAATGAAGCTCTCACCATAGGCAGCAGGTGCAGCAGAGCATCGCCGGTGAGTGTACCCACAGCCAGGCTGACACAAAACTGGATAGACAGCTGGAACACGTTGGAACAGGAAGTACACAGCAACACCACAATACCAAACATGGACATCAGGCATATCACAGTGTTGGCTATCGTCGCATAGATGTATCCTAAGAGTGAGGGAAAAAGGAAAGGAAGTTGGGGTGGGGGGGTTAGTAAGCAGCATTATTTGCTGAAGAACAAATGCTTTTTCTTATTTATATTCTCTCATTTAGTAGACACCTTTATCCAAAGACGCTAACAAGAGAGTCAGCAATTATTACACTATCGATGTGTCATCCTACATGTCATGTGATGTCATATGTGATGTCATATGTCATGTTAGTGTAAGTGTGTAACAGGTAGATCACCATTTCTATGAGTCATAATCTCTATCAGCATGTGAAAATTAGATTTTTTTTTTAAATTTTGTCATCTTTTCATTCAGATTTTGTTCACAAATTCAAAATCTGCATGAAACTAGCTGGAAGAAAATGGGGCTACATAGTAACACAAACACACACACACACACACACACACACACACACACACACACACACAGACACACACACACACACACACACTTACTTTCTACTTCCGTAAGGTCGTCTGGTTTCAGCGGCTGATCGGCCTCTGTGCAGGCCCCACTCAGGATCTGCTGGAGCAGTGCTGGGCTGAGCCGGGCCGCGTCAGACCGATCCATGACAGACTTGTTTCTGACCATACCGTGGATCAGGGCCAGCTCTTCCGCTGAGAAACAGTGCTGGAAGTGTTAGAAGGTAAGACAAATGAGTCAGTATATTATGGGCTGCTTCGCTAGGACTGGTTTCAGAGGTCCTGTAGGCAGTGTGTTCACATAACATTACATTGCAGATTTTTTTTTCCCCAAATTGTTTTTCTAAAGGTAAAGGAAACCATGAAAGTTTCCCTCTTAAAAAGTTTCAAATGCAACTGAAAAAAGATGATATTGTGCACCTGCTTTAGTATTTTGTGTGAACACAGTATGTATTATTTGTACAATAAGTATAATTTGCACTCTGCTGGTAGGAAATGGAAGCAAGTGCATTGCATTATGAATGTCCATCCATCCATTATCCAAGCCACTTATCCCCATCGGGGTCAAGGGGATGCTGGAGCCTATCCCAGCATTCATAGGGCGGCAGGCGGGGAGACGCCCTGGACAGGTTGCCAGGGTATCACAGGGCCAAAACACACACACACACACACACACACACACACACAGACACACACACACAAACACAGTCACACCTAGAGACAATTTAGCACGGCTTATTCACCTGACCTACATGTCTTTGGACTGTGGGAGGAAACCGGAGCACCCGGAGGAAACCCACGCAGACACGGGGAGAACATGCAAACTCCACACAGAGGACGACCTGGGACGACCCCCAAGGTTGGACTACCCCGGGGTTTGAACCCAGGAGCTTCCTGCTGCGAGGATTATGAATGCATTATGCACTATGAATGTGTCATATATAACTTTATTAAAAGAAACACTCAACGGTAGGGAAAGTGCTCAACAAATAAGGAGCAAAATAATCCAGTGAGTCAAGTAAATTCTTTATGAGACAGTACAAGCCTGTTTCATGCCATAAGCAATCATATATATATATATATATATATATATATATATATATATATAAAATAAGGTTTTTATAAGGGAGTGGATGGTCAAGAGCAGCACCATTTGACTCTTCAAGACAAATATTAGAAATGTACAGTTGGCTCCCTGTGTGTGTGTGTGTGTGTGTGTGTGTGTGTGTGTGTGTGTGTGTGTTTGTGTGTGTCTACCTTGTCCCAGGTTTTGTTTCTTCCCTGTCCCTCTTGGTGTTCATGTCTGCTCCTCTTCCTCAGCTTTCGACCACTGTGGTCATGGACAACATGGTCATCCTTGTGTCCGTGGTGGTGTCCATCATCCTCATGCCCGTGTCCGTCCCTTCCCAGATTCAGGCTCCTCATAAGAACCTCCAGGTCTACAGAGGACAAATTAAAAACGAACACTCAGCAAAAGTATTGCCACTACAATATTTAACGATAATGTGACGTGATGTCAAAAAATTGGTTCCCCGTCAGAATATGTGTTATGAACAGCTCAACTCACAGGCCAGCCTCCTCACACTTTATAGATGGCTATGTTTCATATGCTATTGGTTTGGAGACAAAGCAAGAGAGGCAAGATTGAGATGGTTTGGACATGTGTGGAGGAGAGATGCTGGGTATATTGGGAGAAGGATGCTGCTGCCAGGGAAGAGGAAAAGAGGAAGGCCAAAGAGGAGGTTTATGGATGTGGTGAGGGAGGACATGCAGGTGGCTGGTGTGACAGAGGAGGATGCAGAGGACAGGAAGAGATGGAAACAGGTAATTCGCAGTGGTGACCCCTAACGGGAGCAGCCGGAAGTAGTAGTAGTAGTAGATGCTTCATATGCTATTGAGCAAAGAAGTAGTAAAAGGGACCAGTAAAAAAAAGGGGTGATTAATGTGTTTTGTCTGTTCCCTCTCTCTCTCTCTCTCTCGCTCTCTCTCTCTCTCTCTCTCTCTCTCTATCCATCCCCCTCTTTGTGCATCTGTTTTTAATGCATGCATCCCTGTGTGTGCACGCGCACGTGTGTTTGTGTGTGTGTGTGTGTGTGTGTGTGTGATGCTTGTTGGACATTTACCACTGACAGTGAAATTCTCTGATCCGATACGCTGGATGATGTAGTCCAGAAAGAAGCTGTCTTTGGGCAGCGCGCGGCTGACCAGGCAGTGACCTCGCAGGGTGTGATACAGGACACGCCCAAAAACCACACCCACTTCCGCTTTCTGGTCCGTTCCGGCCTCGGAAGACGATGATGCGTTGACCTCCCTCATGATGTCACTGGCTGATAGACAGCTCTGGTAGCCACAGGGGAAGAAAACAGAAGCGAGTGAGAGGAAAGCGAAATATGAGTAGAACAAGGTAAAAGAAGTTTTTGTTTTGTTGTACTTATTTTCCTCATCCCATAGAACGGGTGGATTGGAATAACACTGTCGGGTGCCGTTTCATGTCGACAACGCCTCTTTGAACCTATTGTTTTGGCGTGTGGGTGAACGCCGTTGGGCTAGTCGCAGCAAAGGTGACTGCAGTCCAAATGCCGGCTCCAAAGTCACCCAATGTCCATGTTTTGTCAATGCCATTGGTAACAGTGTCATCTTGACCTTTTTCGCTGTGCATATCGACGTTGCCTCCAGATAAGCAACAAAGTAGGACACAAGGGGTATGACTCGATTGAGAGGCTCTATCTTTACTATCTGAACCTTAGTATATAACCCTTCCTCACATGTTGGAGTTGCTATCAATGATACAGTGGAAATAATAACTGACAGGGTGTTCCTTGTTGAGATTATGGGTACAACGGTGATGTGGCGGGGTATGAGGCACAGCGAAGTGGGTCTCCCTACTGCTGGCATCATACAAGTGATAAGTGAGATAGGAGAATGAATCTGTGTGATGAGTTAAGTATATGTTATCACAGTAAATAACACCCTCTAGGGTTTCATGGCTTCTAATGCAACTGTTATTATGGCCTGCACATTAAGTGTGGATAAAAACGCTCTTTAATAATAATAGCAATAATTAACAATAATAATAATACAATTTATTTATATAGCCCTGTTCTTAATATTGTTACAAAGTGCTTTACAAAAGAAATAAAACCGGACAAGGCAAAAATGAGAATAAGCCCAAAGGACATGAGCACAGAGGAGGTAAAGACAATAAAAGAATAAGACAAAATAAAAACATATATCAAACATTTCCAAAAGCTTTCACAAATAAAAGTTTTAGGGGGGGGGTTTAAATAAGCTTGAGACTTAGCGTTTCTGAGTTCAGTACACGGAGTTCCATAGTGTGGGGGCTTAACGGCAAAAGCCCGATCACCCTTTGAAACTGTGACCTGGGAATAACCAGCAGGGCTCCATCTGCAGATCTTAATGGTCAAGAGAGCGTATACAGGTCGATAAATCAGAAATGTATTCAGCAGAAAGGCCGTTGAAGACCTTAAAAGTGAGCAATAACATTTAAAAATCAATTCGAAATCTAACAGGAAACCAGTGTAGGGAGGCAAGCACAGGGGTGATGTGAGCATGCCTCTTTGTCGAGCAGTGCCATTTTGTACCAACTGGAGATGTTGAAGGGAGCCCCGGCTGATATCTGAGTAAAATGCATTGCAATCAAACTGAGAATAGATCAAAGCATGTACAACTTTTTGTAGATCAGCAATTGATAAAAATGACCTAATTTTAGAGATTATCTTGAGCTGGAAGAAACATGACAGAACAACATGTTTGATTCGATTCTGAAAACAGAGGTTAGCATCGAATATTACCCCTAGATTCCTAACAGCCTGCTTAATACTATTTGACAGACCACCAACATTAGCACCAAAAGAGCTGATTGAATTGGGGACCTCAAACGTAAAATTATTAAATAGAAAAATATATATATTGGGCCATTCAGGATTTAATATCAGAGAAGCAAGTTGTGAGATTTGCTAGGCTGCTAGGATCTGTGGGTTTAAGTGGCATGTATAACTCAGTGGTGTCGGCATGGTAAAACACATCATGATTTTGAATAACCCTGCCAAGAGGCAGCATGTATATAGAAAACAGAAGGGGGCCAAGAACTGCGCCTTGAGGGACACCACATTTCAACTGAGCCATCAAGGAAGTAGAGTTACCCAGAATGATAGAAAAAGTTCTGTTGGAGATTTATGAATATAAAAAACTAAGCCAAGCCCTTGCTGCCTATCCAAGTCTCCATGAGGCAGAATTAACATGGGGAATGGAAAGACTGCAAAGGTCAGGCTGGATTTGGGACCTGATATGCTCCACCTTATTTACAAAATGAGCGAGAAATTTTTCAAACAGCTCAAAATCAGGTTCAGAAAAATAAGTAGAGGGGCCATTAATAACAGAATCAATTACTGTAAAGAAAGATTGTGGTTATTTCTAGATATCAACTCAGAGAAGCAAGCTGATCTCACATCCTTAACCGCTTTCTGATAAAATAACATTTGGTTTTTAAGAGTGTTACATTCTAGTTTGGACTTGGTGCCCTTCCATTGTCGTCCAGATTTCCTAGAGTCTTTTAAGGGCTCGAGTGTGATTCTCTAGCCAGGGGATTTTGTTTGATTTTTGTTTTCTAGTTTTAAACAGTGCAATTTGGTCGAGGATGGATAGGCACTGATTATTGAATGAATTTAACAGTGCACCTGAATTGAGAGGGGATATAATGGAACTGGAGGATGATGAATTAAAAGCATCACAGAATGTAACTGCAGAACCAGCATTGAGAATGCGAGAGAGTGTTGTGGGGTAGAAACTAGGAATTGAGAGCTGTAGTAGAACTTTAAAAACAACAGCCTTATGGCCAGTTACAAGCATATCCACCAGATTAAGACACTCGAGAGAGAAACCAGATGAGAGTACAAGGTCAATGATGTGACCTTTAGAATGTGTGACCCCTTTAACAGATTGAATTAGGTTAAAAGAGTCTATAAGATCTAAAAAATGTGAGGTGAAGGAATGGGAAGTAAAACATACATACACACTTTAAAGTGGTATACACAGCACAGCACAAATCATAAAAACAGTAGGTAAGAAAAGCCTGAAAAACTGCCATCGATCAGTCTTTCGGGTTAATGTAGTTAATGTAGATTTAACTATTTTGCTTAAGGACACACTGACAGGTATGACATACTTCTCATACTATCTTCTTGTTAAGAGGCGATATTAATATCCACCAGGTCATCTTGCCAGCCAAACACTATCCATCACTTGTACCAGAATTACCAAAGTGACAAGAGTTTGTCCACGGTATGTTAACTTAATGGTCCCCATCCACCATGAAAATCCATTACCTGACCATACTGCTCACCCCGTCCTTGAGATAATGATTAAAATACCAGTCAAGACAATATTGTTCATTTGCTATTCATTATCCAAACAAAAGATATAGCAGAGCCTGATTCTACACAACTACTACTACTACTACTTTCGGCTGCTCCCGTTAGGGGTCGCCACAGTAGATCATCCCTTTCCACAGAGCCTGATTTTACAATCAAATAATCTGTCATAAGGAAGCCAAACAAAAGATATTACTGGACCTGATCCTGGAAATGGGCCTCGGAACAAAACTGCACCTGAGAAAACAAACAACTCCACAGCCAAAAACTACAAAACAAGCAAACAAACAACTCTGAGATAAACCCTGCGGTGGTTTTTATGCTTACCTCATGGTCTAAGGGTTTATAGTGGTTTTCAAGCTCTTGGAGCAGAGCCTGCAATCCATGTAGGTCTATGTGCTCATGATGATGGCCCTCTTCATGGGCGTGTGTGTGACCATCTGTGTATTCGTGAGGGTGTCCGTGATCGTGATCGGGACTATGGTCGCGGTTATGGAGCCGTCCATTTGTGTCTGCGTGGTCATGGTCTGACCCGCCCTTCTCCTGGTGGTCTTCGTGGTCCTCATGATGTGTAACTCTGTGTAGGAAGTGTTCGACCTCCTCTCTCCACCTCCCCTCTGTTACGGCGGTACAGGCCAGGGCCGGGGAGCTCAGATAAAAGACACAGCCGGTTGCCAAGTTGGTAAATTGGGACAGAGTGACGATTACATCCCCCTCTCTTCCTCTCTCTTCATGGCCGGAGTGGTTCCCAATCAGTTGGTGGACGTTCTCTGCTAGATTGCACTTCACACAGGGACAGACGACAAAACAAGTCCATACATACATAGAGGGAAACACACAAACACACACACACACCAACACTCTTAGTCATGTCTTTGGGAAAAGATGTCTGAATCAGTGTATTCATTGGTCAGTCACTCTTCTATTCACTGATGTCTATCAGCTTGATGAATATTCTGTTTAAACACAGGGAACAACAGACCTTGTTAACATGAATAAATGTAACAGCAAAGCACACACACACACACACACACACACACACACACACACAACAGAAACAACAACCTTGCAGCAATTTAAAAAGTTGAATGACTTTAAAGAGTTCGATGTGTGGTCCCATTTTCAGGGATTTCGTGGGTAACAGTACCAAATAACTACACATATCTTAGGAGAGACTGTGATATCTCAAAGATCATTCATTATATACATATATATAAAATCCGGTGAGTCAAGTACATTCTTTATGAGACAGTACAAGCCTATTTCATACCATAAGCAATCATCAGCTGTCAGTAAAGCTGTCAATAAAGCTACAGTCAATGAAGCTACTGTCAATAAAGCTGTCAATAAAGCTACTATTCAAGTAAATTCTTTATGAGACAGTACAAGCCTGTTTCATACAGCAAGCAATCGTCAGCTGTCAATAAAGCTACTTTATTGACAGCTGCTGATTGCTTATGGCATCAAACAGGTTTGTACTGTCTCATAAAGAATTTACCTGAGTCACTGAATTATTTTGCTCTTTATTTGTTGAGCACTTTCCCTACCATTGAGTGTTTCTTTTAACAACGTTTTATATATATGTATGTCTAGTTATCTCCGAAATTGCAGATTTTATTGTAGACTTGCTGCAGTCCAACTGTAAAACACACCAGTCCAGTCCACAGTATTGCTGTGGAGTTGTTGTATAACAGTTTTAATGGTTAAAAACAGCAAATGCGGCAGTTGTTAAGACATAAAAAGAGACAATTTCATGTAGGATTAACTCTTAAAAGCTGGTTCACAGAACCTGGCATGATAAAAGCCACAGTGATAGCTCATCGCTGGACTGTTATCCTTAGGCCTTAAAATGATGTCGTTAACTAAGGATGTTGACTTGTGTTGCTGGTGGCATATGGACGCATAGCATGTTGCACTTGTCTGACTGCACTTTTTTGATGACATTTTCTCTTTTTCTTTGACGGTACACTCCCTCTGAAATGAGAAATCTGTCATCTGCTTATAAAAAAAAATGCCGTCATTAAAATAAAATCTACAGTGGAATATCACCGGAAACTATAGATCATCTTTACCAAATAATAACGTTTGAAATCTTATAATCTGCTCTGATCAGTTTGTGAAATACTACACCATTGATGGACTTCAGATAATGTTTGCCAAGGATGCACATTTGGCATCTTGAAATGAAACCAGCGACATTAGTCCATTATGGTTCATACTGATTTAGAGTCCAACCATCCTTGTAGTCTCTGCATGTTGCCTTCAGATAAGAACAACCACCAGGACAGAGGTAAAGCGGTCGTCGCTCCCCCATTTTACCACTTAACCCAGTCAAGTTCACACACAGTCTGGTTATTAACATGTAGTAACGAGTCCTGCTGGAATCAGGAGATGATAAATTGAAGTTCTTATATGAATGAGCTCAGCTGTATGTATATGGACAGTAACGAGATGACAGCTTAGCTACACAACGCTCCCTGGACGATTCATTCCCATTCAAAACAGTGGCGGGGCCGGCAAATCATGGGAATGTGAACAGGGCCAAAGGAGAGGGTGCACAACTGAACTATTGAGACTCACCCAAAGCACAATAGCTTCTACATTAGTTTATAAAGCATTGTCCATTGTGAATTAAGTGGGAGGATTGTAATATTTCTCCTTCAGAGTATTTATTAGCTGTCTTAATAAGTTAGACCAGATGAGATAAAGGTTAATGAGGTTTCACTGTTTCAGATTAATTGCGGCAGCAGATAACAGGACACAGAATGGGCTGGTTAAGAGCACATAGAGTACTGCTGATACGTTATTACAATATAGTAATCTATGAACGTGTTGACCTACAACGGCAAATGTTCATGCTCTTCACAGCTTTCAGGTTTGTAGAAGATGTGCAGCTAGATTGCGTCACCGGATGTCGCCAAGAGAACAAGTTTAAAGCAATGAGTAAAGCTGCACTAAAGCAATTCACCATGCAAGGACAATTGGGAATATAAAGTATGAAAATGCATAGTCTTGTGCAAACATGCAATGCATTCAGCTGAAAGTGACAGAATTGAGTAAGAAAGAGTTAAGGCACAATGAGATTGTACCTGGAGAGAAGACAAATTACTTTGAATCCCTATGATCAAACAGTATGCGCCTCTAGGTCACACTTAGTCACATTCAAAACTTGTGGTGTTCATCACACATAATTTATAGCATGTCTTTTAATGTTTTATTACTGGTTATATAACTGCATGCTGCCTCTGTGAATGGACAGTAGATATCCTCTGCAATTTCTGCTCAGTCACCTCTGTGTACTTGATAATCATATTTAATCACTTTCCCCCCTCGTTGACATTTTTTAGATCACAGCTTGCTAACTTAGATGATTGAGAGTATTTTAAGCTACAGTACATCTTTATTTCTTGGGGTAACAATTTTTCTTTATCAGCAGTTATATCACTGCCATCCGTCATAGTTGATAAACGGAGATATTATTAACCATATGCTGCTCATCCACATCTGTAGATTAGGGCTGACATAAGAGGAGGTTCAAGGACATTCAGGTACACCTGACAGTGCAGTCCTTATTAAGACTGAATTTATGAATGCAATATTGTTGCATCCTTTTTTTAGAAGAGTCAGAAACCAATACAAAAATATAATACTTATCCATCATCTTATTAAGTTAGCCTAGTCAGATGAAAATAAACAAATAAATAAATAAATAAATAAATCTAAGATTCAGTCTGCAGAGGTCTTCTGATCACTCAGCTGCAGTCTGGTTCGATCATAATAGAGATGAGGCTGTCGAGATCTGCCAGTCTGTGGTTATGGGTTTCCTGAGCCAAAACTGACAACTTGCTTTTATGATGAAACAAAAATGATAATGTTGGTGATAATGATACTACTACTACTACTGCCACTACTACTTTTACTGTTACTTCTACAACTATTAGTGCTACTACTATTATTATTATTATTTCGTTAAAAGGAATTTGATGATCTAACTTTAGGTTATCATCCCAGGTCCTGAGGTGGCGTGCTGGAGAAACCTCTCATCCCTTGCAAGACGTGTTTACAGACCAAACGTACCCTGATGGCCATAGAGGCTGCGTTCAGATAGACCACGTGAGTCTACGGGAAATAAAATAATCACTTACGAAGCAATTACTGAAAAACATTACCCAGCCCAAAGACGTTTTTTTTAATATGATATGATTTAATAAGATGGAATTTCAGCGTTTACTGAATCTAAATAATACGTTATATTATTCAGTTAGGCGGACCGAGTTTCCGAGCGTCCGCGAAGCGGCGGAAACAAAAGAGCGACGCACACCGTAACGCGCAGGGCGAGACGCGCACCGCTGTCCCGGACCCCCCCCCCCCCCCCCCCCAGCGGAGCGCCAGCGCCATCGAAACGCTGTTCAATAAACCGTCTTTATTGTATAATTCGCTTTATCGGCGACGCCAGCCGGGGTAACGACCGAGTTTAAAACCCCCGGCGTTAACGGCGTACGGACGTCAACCGGTTTGCTAGGCGGCGGTGCAAAGTGAGCTGGGTTTAGTCTCCCGCGCTGCCCTGCCCGAGCCGCGCGCGTGTGTGTTGTGCGGAGTTTGGCTATTTATCAAACTTACCTTTTCACACGACACCTCGCTGCACTGCACACGTTTCTGCAGGATGTTTAAAAGGCTGCGAACGGACTCCGTCGTCAGAAAGTCTTGTCCCGACGACACCGCGGAGACCACGTCACTGTAGCACTCCTCCAAAGCGGACCGGCCCGAGCCGGAACCGAACAGACCCAGGATGGCCAGCAGGAGCAGAGGGCGTGTGGACGACACCATCTTTCTTTGGAAAATATATATATATATATATTTTTAAAAAGAACAATTGTACTAATTCCAAACTTTTTTTTTATTGTTATTTTTTTCAAAACGTATCTTTCAAATCCCGATTTGAGAAAAAAAAATCGAGAGGTGCTAGCACGGTTTTTGAACTCCTAATGGGTTCGGCTAGGTTCGTGCAAAATTAAAAAAAAAAACAAAAAAAACTTGTTTCTTTCACATCCAGATACAGACACACAAATGCACCATGTAGACTGCAGCCAGCGAGGCGTTATCAGTTTGAAACCAGGTGAGTTACCCTGGACCTGGACATTAGACCGTGATTGGCTGAAACGCGCCTTGCGCTGTCCTATACCTGTTCATTGCAAAGGCGGCCCACTCACACCTGTGCACTGCTAGGAAGCACAAATCCCGATGAGGAGCAAGAAGGGCCCTTAGGCGCGTGTATTTATAGTGTTTCCAGGGTATGCTTTGTGGGGTGGGGTGGTGACACTGCACTCTTTTGTATAACTATGCTGGAAATAGTTGATCAGCATCACCTTATCCGAAAGGGATCCTGACTGTCCCAACAAACACCCCTCCACCTAACATGCCTTCAGAGAAATCACATGACTCTCACTCTTGGGGTTGCAGCTTTTTTTTTCTTTTTTTTCCCTACAGTATACGTCATTTTCTTTCAAAAGCCTTTTCTGAGTCAGGCTTGAAGTAAAGTTTTCCACTTGTTGCAAGTAACACTTTAGTGTAATGTACTTTTACGGGGTAAGTGCACATCAATAAACGTTTATGTAAATGGTCCAGTTTAGCCAGCGTGGCTAATTTTCAACTGCAGTCCATGAGCAGGTATAAAGACGGGGAGGAAAAAAATCACACGCATAAGTTAAAAAAACAATAGCACACATAATCTGCATTACAAATGAAGGCTGCACGGTGGCCCAGTTAGCACCGTTGCCTCACAGCAAGAAGGTCCTGGGTTTGACCCCCAGGCCGTCCCAGGTTCTTTCTGTGTGAAGTTTGCATGTTCTCCCCGTGTCTGCGTGGGTTTCCTTCGGGTTCCCCGACATGCATGTTAGGGTTGATACTCCTGCCTGTGCCCCTGAGCAAGGCAATGGAAAGAGGAACTGGAGTTGGTCCCCGGGCGCTGCGGCCGCCCACTGCTCCTATACAATAGGATGGGTTTCTACTATCACTGGATGATATAGTGGCACTGACGTTTCAGTAAGATGTGCACTCTACAGTTAGACTTAGTGTATAAAAAGGGTGTAGTAACTCGTCTGAGGTCTCGAAAATCTTTCATGACTAAACTTTAATGGCTGTAAATCAATAAGGAGTCATGGCGTGTACTCAAATCCACCCACTCAGTCTGTTTCTTTGACAAGTCTTTCTTTTCTTCATTGTCTTCAGGGTTGAGCTGGGTCAGGAAAACAAAGGATTAACTTCAACTTAATAACCTACCCACAAGACGGCGGAAGACATTTGGTGGATGACCTGAAGATAAAGCATAAATAAAGTATGACGAACATGCTGCGTTTTGTCAATCCCTAAGCTTACTGTAAGCATTACTCAGAAAGCCAAATAAATCCTTTGGCAACCTGTCTCATTAACTTCATGTAATACGTGTTAGCTGATAGGTAATGACGCCCTTATAAGGCCTTATAAAATGCTTATTAACATTATTATGTGTTAATAAGGCTATAATAAGCGTTAGTTAATAGGTAATAAGGCCCATTATAAGCCACAACTTTTGCATTTTGTGGACTATCAACATTATTTTACTAACTTTTAATCACGGGGTCCTTATTAGATGCTATGTGCGAAGTTTGATGCAGATTTGACTTACAACCTACTACGAGTGTGAAAGAGTAGGTTTTGCACATTTTCAAGCGCCACCTAGTGCCCGGAAACGAGTTTAGAACACAAGACATAATGTTAATAATTATTCTTTAAGGACATATAAGGGCCTTATACTCATTAACTAACACTTATT
Source organism: Lampris incognitus (assembly GCF_029633865.1). Lineage (NCBI taxonomy): Eukaryota > Metazoa > Chordata > Actinopteri > Lampriformes > Lampridae > Lampris > Lampris incognitus. The sequence continues at coordinate 34,704,408 of NC_079228.1, read as the reverse complement.
ACATGCGCTTAATAGAAAGAGCCACCGATGAGATACAACATGTTTCTCAAAAACAAAAAACGGCGACAAGCCGACCGGACAGCATCGTAAGCAGAAGTGTGTGAACCGCAAAGGTCATGTGATGGCACATTTTGCTTGGTGGGGCAAAACTGACCAAAAATTAAAGATGAGATAAAGTAGCGCAACCGGTTATTTTCTAGCCCGGTGCGGGATTCGATACGGGGTGATCTGCACCACAAGGCGACATCGCTAACCGCTCGGCTAAAGGGTCAGCCCTGTTAGCTAGTGGCTAACGTGTCTTATTAGTAGTTTACAGTAGTGTAACGATCAGGGATGAATAGGCTCGGTAGCCTTTGGCTAACGGGTAGGACCCTTTAGTCCAGTGTTTCTCAACCGGGGGTCCGCGGACCCCTAGTGGTCCGTGGTGTCATTGCAAGGGGTCCGTGAAAATAAAATATCTTTAAAAAAATATCCTATGACATTTATAGAAATAGGATTATTTTACTCAAATGTGACTGAGACCTTTATCTACCTAAACTATAAAGGGTAACAGGACTTTTTTCTCTAATTACATCTGTTTCACAAGTGTAATTTATTGTATTTTAATAAGAGATCTCGCTCCCGTTTGCATTGTTAAAAGTTACTGCATAAAAATTCTGTTGTTACACATATCTGAAAGTTACTGAATACATATTCTGTTTTGTTACATATATCTGAAAGTTACTGAATACATATTCTGTTTTGTTACATATATCTGAAAGTTACTGAATACATATTCTGTTTTGTTACATATATCTGAAAGTTACTGAATACATATTCTGTTTTGTTACATATATCTGAAAGTTACTGCATAAGAATTCTGTTTTGTTAACTATATCTAAGTTACAACTGAAAGCTCTTATGTTTGCCCCAAAGAGTGAATAAATGCTATAATGCAATTTAATATGCAGTTTCTACTGTTTCTATCAAATTGCAACCCCCCTCCCCCAAGATCAGGTGGAGAGGTCCTCAGGGTAGATCAAAAATACGCAGGGGGTCCAGGACCCCAAAAAGGTTGAGAACCACTGCTTTAGTCGACTGGTTAACGTTGTCACCCGTGGTGCGAGAGACGCGGGTTCGCGTCCCGGCTGCGGCGCTTCCTGGCTGCATTGGTGTCAGAAGTGGGATGGTGAGACTCGGAAGCACGTGCGCCCAGAGGCGTGAGGGAGCTGATATGCTGAAGCGCGGGGATGCGCTTACCGAAAGAGCGGGGTTGTTCCGACCCCAGCTAGGTATTACTGTACTGAATACATGCTGTTTTGTATATTAACTGGATTCTCTTCCAGGTGAGAGACGCGCACAAAAAAACTCAACTTAGAACAAGAGTCCTTCCTGCTCTCTATAACTGCATGAGAACTGAAGACGACAGAACTGCCCACGCTTTGTTATGACGTTAGGTGTTACAGTGCTGCCCTCTATTGGTTGTTTTAGGTACTGTTAGTATCACCAGCGAGAGTCCGTTGTTTATTTTCCGTTTGGCTCGTTATGAAGCAGCAAGCGGCGTGTGTGTGAAATGCGGTCTGTTTTTCTTCGTTTGAACCTTGGAGTAGATATGTCTGTGAGTATCAGCGCTTACATGTTAGATCTGAAACGTAATTTTAGTTAAGCTGCATATCACTGGACGACGTTTCTTGTTGCCTTGATGTTGCTAGCTAGCCTTTTTTTAGCTAACTCAGAAGCTCATTCAAGCTGACAGCTCCCTAGCTAGCATCTGACTAATTGACACACGTTCTCATGTTTGCTAATTTCTTATGCTAGTTTATTGTTTGGCTGTGTAGAGGAGCTCAAGCAGGAGTCGTGGCAACTTTCTCTTTCGGCTACACAACGTGCACCATTTATTCCTTCCACCATTACAACAACAACAAAAAAACCCCGCGCAGCGGAAGTGTGTCACTGTAAACCCGAGCCGAGAAAACAGCTGCTGTAAACCAACGTTCCTACCAGCTCAATAAGGGGAATTATGTATCCCTATAACCACTACAGCTTGTCTATATCTGGATAACGCCAAAGAAGTGAATGTTATTGTTAATTGTGACATGTTATATTTCATGCTAAAAAGCAATTCCATGTAATCTGTATGTGTTTAGTAACCTGTACCCCTTAGTATTTTCAGTTTTACAATGTTGAAACCAGCGAAGCCACACTCCGTTGAAGACGGGTTTATTGAGGATTCTTTTTGTTAGCTATCTGTCTAGCCTCGCTCAGACGCAATTGCGAGGACAGAATAGGGGCAGTGTAACGTACACGAATAAGTCGACACGTTAGCCCTTGGCTAACGGGTCTGACCCTTTAGTCGACTGGTTAGCGTAGTCGCTTGCGGTGCGAGAGCCCCGGGTTCGCGTCCTGGCTGTGGCGATTCCGGATGAATAGGCTGGGTAGCCCTTGGCTAACGGGTCGGACCCTTTAGTCGAGTGGTTTGTGGCGGCGGTTCCCGGGCTTCCCCCCTAATTCGCTACAGTATAAATGGCGGCAGTGTCTTTTATAACCGCATGATTCCCGTCAGACACATACACCGTCTTAAACGTATCAGCGAACTTGTCAAACCAGCCCATTTCTTTCAATGGTAAGCGACATGACAGAAATCTAAGGAGTGCCACATATGGCGCCAAGCCAAGGAAGCAAAATGCCAGTGGTCGTGTATTAATCATCCGGATTTACTTGAAATACTACCGAACGGGTCAAAAAGAACAAAAAGTCCCCGATCTCCCTGTTTCACATGGGCTCTTATTTCTCATGATTGTCAACATCTCAGTCAAAAGATATGAAATGAGATTGCTTTTCTTAACGTTTGGATTGCACGGTGAGGAATGGTGTACAGGTGTATGTATGTATGTATGTATGTATGTATGTATGTATGTATGTATGTATGTATGTATGTATGTATGTATGTACATACCATGCATGGCCTAAATAGAGACAAACCCAGAGATCTGACCAATGTGGACTAAAAGTTCATCTCGAGGCCATATAAAACCTATATAAAATAAGGGAACACCAATATAGTCAAAAGTCAAAGTCCCAGGGGCAATAAGCTTATGTTGGGCGTATAACTAATTTGCAGTGCAATGTAGATTTCACATAGGAAGACGGGGCAGAGGTTAAAGAACACAGTGTTGTTTTTGTGTGTTTTGGTAGCAACCAAAATCTGTCTTTGTGTTGAATGATGTTTAGACACTGACTGGCAATAAAACAAGGAAAAAAACAGCAGTTTGCCATTTGTCAAAACTACTAACTGTCAATTCGGTGACACTGAAAGAAGGGCATAATCAATGTCATGCTGTTTATTGGTCTGTATGAGCCACAAAGCGTATTTGTCCAAAAGTCAAAGAAGAAATATCATTATCTGTGTGTGTGTGTTATGTGTGTACCAAAAACCTGAGACCACCCACCTTGTGGGGACATTTTATGGGCCCCTATGAGGAAAAGGATCTATTTTAGGGTTAGGATTTGGTTCCCTCCTACCTAAAACGACCATGGGCCCGGTTTTTTAAACTCTATATTCTGTCAAGATAAACACCAAATTGAGATATTAATGCGTTGCATGTGTTAGTATGTCTGTTGGGAAACGACTGACACCAAAAGTAACATTTTAACAACTATAATATTATTTTTAAACAATTTAAACTTCAGAGAGACATGGTTGAACTTGAATAGCAAAATTGAAAATATTACCTGAAAAACAAAACGGAAAACACATATTGCTAATATAACAAACGTAAAAAGGCATATAAAACGTGAAATGTGAAAAAAACAACTGAAAATAACAATTGAAACAGTCCCAAACGACCGGAACGTAAAAACTACTAGAACGACCATGCGCGGTCAAAATGACGGTTTTAAAATTCTATATTCTGTCAAGGTAAATAGCCAATTGAGATATCAATGCATTACATATGTTAGTATGTCTGTTAAGAAACGACTGACACCAAAATTAAAATTTTAACAACTTTAAGACTATTTTCTAAACAACTGAAAATCGCCGTTGTCCAACGCCTGTAAATACTGCAACGCCTCGGTGGTAGTCATGGTGCGCCTGAAAAATATGGATGTAAAAATTAACCTAAAAATGGCGCCTGTTCATTCCTTTTTTAAAAAAAATATTTTTATTGAACATTGTTCATATTCATGTACAGATTCTTGAAGAAAGTTCATTATAAAACAAACATGGCAAATATACATTCCATCCAAAAATACATAGAGATATCTTAAGTGCCAAAGGGAACAGTATGTAAACATTTCTATACAGTATATCAGGAAGTACATAGAGGTTGAATGTCACATGACAAATATACGGTAATGTATTATGAAAATAAGGGTACAAACAATAATAAATTAAATACATGACATACACTAATTGAAAATAATAAAACATAGTCCATCATACAAGGGGGAATTAACAAGGATATCAGTCTTCTGATTCAGTGGGAAAATGTCTTAACACCTCATAAATCTTTAGAGCTTTTGTATCGGTCATTAGTTTTAAAGATTTCAAGTATAATCTAAATTCATTTAAAAAACAAATTTAGGGGATTACTTAAAGTATCTATTTTTATGAATAAAGAATTTGGCTAAGCAGATGATTACATTACAACAGAGTTCATCGTTTTTGTTTTGCAAAATCATACCAAATGTTATATTGTCTCTAGAAATCGAAGTTGGAAAGGACAAAATCCTTTGCTTTATCCATTTGTGAACGTCAAGCCAAAACACAAGTACCACACCACATGAGAAAAATACACGGTCCGTAGTTTCTATGTCATTTTCACAAAATGAACATGTATTATCGTCAAATCCAAACCGTGATCTAAGTAGTTCTTTGGAGGGATATATGTTATTCATAATTTTGAAGTGTGTTTCCTTCGCTTTGGGGGGGATAGGAAATGTTAGATACATTGTTCTCAATTGAATAATTGAATTTTTATCAAATTTGTGTAAAATGTCATTTTTGTTTTGTCTTTCAGGGAATAGGTTTTCAGTGAGACAGTTTCTAATAAAATGATTATCACATTTTTTGTCCAAGATTAAAAACCCTTGAATTGACAGTGGGGCCAATCGTGGCTGTATAGGTTGGTGAGTCATTATATTTGTTATCAGAAATACAAATTCTTTGGGGAGTGCTTTATGTAATTTAGTAAAGTCTGATTTGGAAGGCTTGAAAGTATGTTTTGTCTGGAATTGTTCATAATTTAATGAATTACCACTAGGATCCATTAGATCAACTATTGACCATATATTTTCCTCATACCAATCTTTAAAGAATAAAGACTTGTTCCGATATAATATATATCTGTTATTCCAAAGTACAGTGGTGTGGGGTGAAAAGTTATGTACATATAACATTCTCCAATACAACAGTATCTGTTTATGGAACTCTGATAATGAAACAGGAAGTTTATCAATATTATAGTCAGATCTGAGTAGAAATTTCAATCCTCCAATTTTATTGAATAAGTGATTTGGAATACAGTACCAGAAGGAGTTACTATGTTTGATCCAAGATTTTAGCCAATTTATTTTTAAAGTTCCATTAAGGCAATCAAAATCAATAACTTTTAGTCCTCCATCCTTTACTTCTTTAACCATATGGCTTTTCTTTATATAGTGTGGTCTGTTTCGCCAAATGAAATTTAAATTAATCAGATTGATTGATTTGATTATTTTTTTTGGAATGGCATGAGAATAGGCTGGGTAAATACACCTTGATAAGCATTCCATCTTAGTTAAATAAATTCTGCCAAGAATCGATAGGTCTCTTTGGAGCCAGATGTTTAGCTTTGATTTACATTCCTTTAACTTATTTTCTACATTCAAAGACTGACTTCGTTTTTGGTCTTTTGAAAGGAAAATTCCCAGGTATTTAATTTCTGATTTAATAGGAATATTACAGATTTCTTTTAGTGGGGCGTCATGTACAGCCAATAGTTCACATTTTTTAAATTTAGTGTTAATCCCGAAGCTTTAGAGAATTTTTCAACTTTTTCAATAGTTGTTGGAATTTGGTGTCTTATCTTTTAAGAAAATTGTCGCGTCATCTGCTAGTTGGCTGATGATAATATCTGTACCTAATACATTTAGTTGTTTAATGTCATCACAATTTTTGAGGTAAATTGCTAACATTTCTGTAACTAGTATGAATAAATATGGAGAAACCGGACAACCCTGAGGAATCCCTACATTAACCTTAAAACTGGGGGTAGTGCAAGCAGGTAGTATGACACAGCTGGTAATATTCTGATACAGTCCACTGACAAAATTCCTAAAATTAACTCCAAATCCAAAATGTTCAAGTACCAAGATGATAAATGGATGCTCCACAGAGTCAAACGCTTTATAAAAATCTAAAAACAGGAGAAACCCATCATCTTCAATTTGGTTTCTGTATTCAATAATGTCCATTACCAGCCTTATATTGTTGTGGATTGGTCTTCCTTTTAGAAAACCTGATTGTGTTTCTGCAATAAGATTCGAAATCCCTGTTTGAAGACGAGTAGTGAAAATGTAGGTTAGGAGTTTATAGTCTGAGTTTCTAAGAGTGATGGGCCTTCTATTATCTATAATTCTGGGGTCTTTTCCAAGTTTTGGAATTGAAATGATAATCCCTTGTTTCACTGTAGGTGGAAGTGTGCAAGTTTCAAATATTTCCATGAAAACTTGATGTAGTAGTTCTCTAATATCTTCCCAGAAATGTCTGTAGAAGTCACCTGTGAGGCCGTCTGACCCAGGGGCTTTATTTAAAGACAAGCGACTAATAACTGCATCAAGTTCTGCAATTATTATTTGATGATCGCAAGTTTGTTTGAAACCATCTTCAATTTTGGGACTATAACTTGCTATAGCCTTTAAGAATGCATGACAATCCTCATTAGAAAATTTAGAGCTGTAAAGCTGGCTATAGAATTTAAGGATTTCCGAGGAGATTAATTTTTCATCTGTGGTTTCTATTTCATCAGTTATCAAGGATTTAATGTTATTTTTTTCCTGCCTTCTTTTTTCAAGGTTACAGAAATATGCTGAGTTTTTTTCACCCTCCTCTATCTATTTAGCTCTGGACCTAATAAAGGCTCCTTTTGCTTTCTGAGTGTAGATTTCATCCAAATTGGGTTGAAGGTTTAATATTTTCTGTTTATCGTCTTCAGTGGGATTAGGTTTATTGCAGTAAACATTAAGCTGTTTAATTATATCTAGTTCTTTTCTTTCAAGATCATTTTTAATTTTTTTTGAATGAGCTGGTGAGTTTGCGTATTTTATATTTTAGGAACTCCCATTTCTTGACAGGCGTTGTTAGTTCTTCAGAGTTTATGATCTCTTGAATCAATAGTTTAATTCTACAGTAATCAGAATTTTTATTTAGTCTGGAGTTAAATTTCCAATATTTGTGAGAATAAGTACTCCTGTTTTTAGGTTTAACATGTAGAGAAATAATGCTGTGATCAGTAAGTGGAGCAACCGAGATATCAGAGTTGATATCATAGCACAGCAAGTGGCTTGCAATTAACCAATAGTCAATTCTAGATTTTAAATGTGAATTTGGGCTTAACCATGAGTATCTAAAGATTCCTGGATTTAAATATCGCCATGCATCAATCAGATTTTGTTCATTGCAAAAGTTAGAAAATATGGAATTCGGGTGACTTGCAGAATGTCTAAGAGGATATTTATCAAAGAAAGCATCCTGGACTAAATTCAGATCCCCTCCAACTATAATATTATAAGTTGAGTATGATAATTTTAAGTTGTCTAATTGTAAGCTTATTTGATCAATTAGTCTTCTGTTTTCTGTGCTATTGTTGTAGCCATAAACATTAATCAGGATGAATATCAATTCATCTATGTTTAGGGTAAGAATCAACCAGTGGCCATGTTCATCTGCCTTGTGGGATATAACCTGACCTCTGAAGTTTTTTAGGAGGATGGCAACCCCTGCTGATCTTGAAATGCCATGGCTGAAGAAAGCATCATCTCCCCATTGTTTAGACCAAAATAAAGTATCCTCAATCTTGGAGTGAGTTTCCTGTAGAAAAACAACATTTGCATTTTTCCCTTTACAGAATAAGTAGAAGCTTTTCCTTTTTGTCATGTCTCTTAGACCCCTTGCATTAACAGAAATGAGAGATATACCATTTTTTAGACTAAACATAGAACACAAAAAACACAGAGATAATTAACTGAGCTGTTAAAGAACAAGAAAATGGTTTATCGGCTAGTAGTTGCTGAACTTTGTGTAACAAAACCCTAAGCATTTTTTCTATTTATAACTCACTTGTTTTAGGAATCAACATTCCAGGTTATTTAGGTCTATGGTGTGACTCTGTCCGTTAATGAACGCATATGGGCCACGGAAAAAGGTCTTCAGACCTGCCCTCCTTGCTTGCTCAACTTTCGGCCAAACAGCTTGCCGTGCCTCCCTGTCTTCTTTGGTGAGATCTTCTGCGAAGCGGACGTTGAGATTCTTGCAGACTGGGTGAAGTTCGGTGGTTCGCCAGAGTTCATCCCTGTAGAGCCGTCCAGTGAACTGCATGATGATATGACGAGGGCGGCTGTTGTTGTTCGGTCCCAGACGGTGCACAGAGTCCAGGATGAGATCCATCTTCTCCTTCCAGTGCGGAACAATCTTCCCGATGATTTCAGCGACGAGCTGTCGTGTATTCGCCTCCTTTTCTTCTTTCAGGCCGTTAAGTCTTAAGTGCCATCTTCTCTTGTAGCGCTCCAGTTCTGCAGCTCTCTTGTCCAGTTCTGCAGCTCTCTTTTCCACCTCTGTAGCTCTCTTGTCCAGCTCTGCGTTCTTCACACGGAGTTGTTTTATTTCTTCATCCAACTCTTTGTTTTTACCCTTGCACTCTTTGATTTCGGCCGAGTTAAACTCGACCGCTTTTGCGATGTTAGCAATGGTCAGTGTGTTTTGTTTCAACTCCCGTCTTGAAATCCTCCATCATGTTGCGGAGAGTACCGATGGCAGCTAAGATAGCAGCATTCGAGGTATCCTCGGCATGGGCTCCAGCAGTTGTGGCCTCGTCTCCTTTTTGTTTTTTCTGAGGACCTGGCGGCTTAGCAGGAGATGTAAGGGTGTTTTTTTGTGCCTTTGGCGTTTGTCTCCATGTTCTCTGGATCGCAGTAGTCGTGCATTTGGAGAGCCTTTAGCTTCGCGTTAGCTTCAGCCATTTAGAGTGTGTTTAGAAAGTGACCGAAACGACCTACTCAGTTCTAAAAGCGACTCCGATAGATTACAACGCAAACAGAGAAAGTTTCCTGTTAGTTTTTTGTCCAAGTTTGTCGGTTTCAGGGTTTGTTACGTGAGCTGTTTATTCCGCGTACGCTCCCTCCTCCATCTTGCCGCTATCGCCTGTTCGTTCCTATCTGGCTTCCGGGTTACTTCCGGGTACATGCGGCCCACTGAATATGCGCAGTAGTGTTACTCCCATCGTGCCTAGGCTATGAGAACGAGCGAACCGCGTTCAGGATCCGGCGCTGCGCGTCCATGAATGCTATGCTAGCCGACTCCATGGATTAAAAACAAAAAAACCCAATTGCGTTCAAAACAAAGTCTAACAAGTGACCAATAAATGCGACGCAAAACCACAACTCAAAATATCTTGATGTGTGAAAGAGAAGGTTCAGCTTTGTGTCGTTTATTCACCTTTACCTTTTATTTTTGTCCTTCCGAACAGCGTTTACGTAACCTAGCATAGACCCTCGTTCCCGAGACACAACATGACCGCGCATAGAGCGCCCGTACACAGCCGTGACGTCATGCAGGAAACAAAATGCTGGGGCCTTAGAAAATGTTCAAAAAGATTAAAACCCAATGGCTTAAGAATATACAATACAAAGAGTAATAATCGACCACGATTATAGCTGCAGGTGTCCTGTCAACAGTTTTACGGGCGTATCTTTTACAATGGTGGTCTATGGGGAAAATGCTTTTTGGGCCGCAGGGGATTTTTCGCTGCAATACCGCGAGTGACCACTGGAAAAAAATTGACTGCAAGGCTGAGCGGCTGCGCCGTATCCACACCTACTAATACATCCATAGTCTGAAACGGCGGCTGACATGTTGGCAATAATCAAAAATCAAGTTTAGACTATTACTCCGCACTGGAGAAGGCTAGTGTGTTTCTAGGACAGAGCAATGGATGTCGCGAGGGAAATTACGCGACCAACTCACGTCATAAATAGTGACATGACGTGCACGATGACGCGCAAATTACGTTTTAAGTAGATCTTATCGTAACTTTTTGTGCAATTGATCTTAAACTCCGTTTAATGCAATATATGTGCAATTTTAGGAGTATCCAGGGTGTAGCAGGTCTGTACCCCCCCCCACAAAGTTATTAAACTTTGAAAACCCAAAAGGGTCAAAATGACCGGATTTGTCATTAAGGTTAAGGTTAGAATTGAGATTAGGTTAAAATTAGCATTGGGTTAAATTAAGGGTGAGGTTTAAGGTTAGGCATGTAATTATGATGGTTAAGGTTAGGGATAAATGTAGTCAATGAGGGGTCCCCACAAGAATAGTTGATTGACATGGTGTGTGTGTGTGTGTGTGTGTGTGGTGGTGTTGATTGGGGGGGGGGGTCCCGCAGCTAATCTCGCATACTACTGGGCTATATATATATATTACAGTTATGACTGTATGATGAAGAACCCTTTGTGGTTTCGGTGATTCAAAACCTATGAAAAACACCCTGTTCTGTTCTCGATACCGCCGCTCCCTCTCTTCTGTTCTCTCTCTCTCTCTCTCTCTCTCTCTCTCTCTCTCTCTCTCTCTCTCTCTCTCTCTCTCTCTCTCTCTCTCTCTCTCTCTCTCTCTCTCTCTCCCCCCCCCCACCTTTGCGACTCGGGGGGGGGGGGAAAGACGGTTGTGGGTTTGCTATCGGTTAGGTTAAGGATAGCTATCGGAGTAGGGTTAGGCTGAGGTTATGTAAGGTTAGCTTTGGGATTTTTTCCGCGTGGCAAAGGCATGACGTCATAACAACGTGATTGGTCCGTTGCTATGACGGCACTCGAGCGATCTTAATTATGATGTGGGAACAATACCACCGCGGCGGTATCAGATCGTGCGGCGGAGATCTGCGCCCTTCTAGTGCGGAATCTAATTACACCGGTGGGTTACGAAACCAACGGTTAAACATACTTTTACTATTGTGTCATAAAGTTATGCGGTTCTGGCAAGTTTTTACATTCTGTTGACACCAGGGGCAGAAAAATATGCAGAAGTCCCCCTCCTTCTTCTCTCTTGCTCTCATTTCTAACCTATCAGTTGTTCCCTGTCCTGCTTCCTCCCTCCTCTTCCCCTCACCTCTGACCTCTGACCGCAGAAGGTACCACGTGTGAATGGTGTCTGGCAGGATCTCCCTCTGATCTAAATCACAGATGTCATTTGCATGAGCCCACAAATAAACCGTGTGTCATTTACAAAACCCGATGACGAGCTTGAATCCCTGCTAGAAAACCACACGTGGACTAGAATACCCCGTGCAGGTAAACAAACCAGTAAAGAAAACACCTGGAAACTTCCACGTGGAGGTCAATAATATGAAAAACACTAAGATAATAACATTATACTGTGTACAATACCGCAATGCATGCAGGTCATCTCAACAAGCCATGAGCCACACAGAATAGACAGCCAGCCAGATGGATCTAAACATGATTATTAAAAAAAAACCTCCCCAGGTTATTTTTTCTTTTCATTTCGACAGCTGGTGGCGTCGAAAAGTCAAGTATAACATGTGTTGGTCTTCCACAACTAGTCGCCAGTGCTTCTCCAAAACCATCCAGATCTGTGTGCATGTTGTACAGTCGTAGCTGTCAACCCTGACAAAAGCCAAGCTGTCGCTCTCCGCAGCTAAAACCTCTGTAAAACCAAACTAAACTAAAACACAAAAACAGGTTTTAGTCTTTAACGTTGTCCCTCCACACGCGTATAGAAAGAGCCAAATAGAAAGCGTAACCGACATATTGTGCTTTTGGTTTTTTGACGTTTCTCACCAAAACAGGGCCCCCCCCGTTTGTGTTTTTGTGCGTACAGCATCTCGCCACTAGATGGCGCAGCTGTTTTGTAAATCACAGCGTCGCCTTAGTCACGTCAAGATTCAACCCTATCAACCTGTGAGGGGGGGGGGGGGCAATGAGCCGCACGTGCAGAAATGCTTTTCCGGATGTTTAAGTGCGCGCGGGGGAACGTGTCTGGGAAACGGTCTGCTTAGTTTGCGCTA